>NC_057802.1:463730684-463752415 GCF_018294505.1 Triticum aestivum | reverse complement strand
GGCGCCTGGGCGAGCGGCGGCGGCGGGCGGGCCCTACTCGGGCCCCGCGGGCCGGCGGCGGCAGGAGGTGGCGAAGGGCCACGTGGCAGCGTGCGGTGCCGAGGGGGCGGCGGCGGACATGTCCGGCGGTGGGAGGAGGGGGAAGGCTAAGGTTTAGACTGCGAAAAATGGAGGGGAAGGTGTTTATATAGGTAGAGGGAGCTAGGAGAGTCCAAATGGGGTGCGGTTTTCGTCCACACGATCGTGATCGAACGACCGAGAGCATGGAGGGGGTTTTGCTGGGTTCATGGGCTGTGGTGGAGGGGTGCTGGGCTGCAAAGAGAGAGGGGTTTCGGGCTACGCGGTTAACCGTTGGGGCATCAAACAACCTCCAAATGGAACGAAATTTGACGGGCGGTCTGTCGGTGCTATACCAAGGCCACTCGGCAAATCTCGGCCCATTTCGAGAACGTTTTTCTCCCGCTCACGAAACAAGGTCTGAGAGGGCGACAGGCGCGTGTGGGAGTGTCGGATCGCGAAACAGACAACGCGGAAAAGGACCGGATGCAAGTTTCAAAAAACATGCAGATGAAATGCAGATGATGACATGGCAAAATGCAACACGCAAGCAAATGACATGGCAACAAGGATGAATAACTGGAAGACACCTGGCGCATCGGATCCGGGGCGTTACAACACTCCTCCACTAACAAGAGATCTCGTCCCGAGATCTTAGGACCGAGACGGAAGGAAAAAGGGATGATGTGAAATAAGAACAAAACAGTGAGGGTGAACAAAGTCAAGAACACTCGAGTAGGAAAGAGGAATGTTGAATGAGACAAGAAGCAAAAGCTCAAGGAATAAGACTGAATTTGAAACCACTCCGGTTAGGACAAGATAGAAAAGGAATAATAACAAAGGAATTTATGCAGCACTCCGGCTGAAGATGGAAAGAATAGAACATGAACTTGAGAAATGGAACGATACTTCACTTGAGGAACAACACAAAACCTCCGGAAGACTTGAAAGAGTGGAATGAGAAGAACGGGGAAGAAGATGACAACTTCTACCATGAATGAAATAGAGAGCATCCTTAGAAGGAAACATTGAACGGAGTTGTTGGAAATTCAACAACAAAAGACTAAGCTTGTTGTGGACTTATGGATAACATCTCAAAATTATGAGGTGGTAACCTACCACAAGCGGAAAAGATTGAAAAGCTGAGAAGAACGAGGAAATGCAAAACTCCACTTCAGAAGAATATGGAGAATTAATTGCACTTTGACAAGCAAGAAGAAGATACTTGAGCTACGCCTACAAGAATCTTGATGAACACTTGAAGAATGAATTAAATCCTTACGAACCACCATGAAGAACTCCGGTAACAGAAGGATGACGAGATAAAATTGAAGGATGAAAGGGATAAGGTTAAGGCCTTGCGATGATTTGGATGGAGCTTCGCGACGAGACAAGCGAGAAGGATTGGAACTCCGGAAAAGAAAAGATGAAAACACTTTGAACCGAGAATGTGATAAGATGAACAAACTCCGAAAAGAAGAGATTAATCCACAGGAAGAAAGAAGAATAAGAATTATGTTATGCTCATCCTCCACCAATTAAATTGATGAGAAGCAATGGATGGCATACAACTTATTCACATTGTGTTGAGGATATAGACCTTAGAGTCACCCGCCAGGGGGGGCCGGGTTAATCTTCGGATGATCATTGCCAGAAGCCCGGAGTTAAGTTTCAAGATGATGGGCCAGAGATGGGCTGAGACCCGGATATGGCTTAAAGCCCGTAGTTGCAATCATTGTTATAGTAGACTTGTAGTGTAAGGCAAGTATTGTTTAGAGTCCGAGCCGGACGCTCTTATGAGCTGGCCGGGACTCTAAGGGCTGCTGGGCGTCAGCCTCCCTATATAAAGGGAGGACCCGGCAGCGGTTTAAGGGCGACAACAATCTGATCGAGAGCCGGGCATAGCTGTTTAGCTCCCTGGCGGTCGTAACCCTAATCAATAACACCTCAAACTGGACGTAGGCTTTTACCTTCACCGTAAGGGGCCGAACCAGTATAAATCCTCGTATTCCTTGTCCCGCATAACCCCTTCAAGCTTCCTACTTGCGATGGCTCCACGACTAAGTCCTAGCTCTAGGACATCTGCCGTGACAATTCCACGACAGTTGGCGCCCACCGTGGGGCTGGCGCACGGTGGATTTGAGTTCTTGAAGGGCAGCTTCGAAGGGCTCAAGGGATACGCTGTGGGCCGGATGACCAAGAGTCATCGCGACAAGCTCTACATCGACGATGCGGACTGGGGCCCCGACGCCGGCTCAATTGAGTATGGGTACCGGGTCCCCTTCGGCGGATTTCATGTCTTCATCGGCAAGATCGGTGAGCCGGGCCCCGGGCCGGATCTTCGCGCCGATCTCATCGAAACGGCTCAGCGCGCACGACCCGCCCGGGCCCGGCCTGCCTTAAGGCGCGTTTTTGTGGGATGCATCCATGGAGGGCCCTCTGATCCATCTGGGTCCGGTGATGAGGCGGCCGCCGGCTCTGACGGCGAGTCGGCCACCGAGGAGTCAAACTCGTTATACCAACTTCAAGATGGTAGACTCATGGGTTGTTCCGATGGTGACAGTATTCCGGACCTTTTTGAGCCGCCAAGTCAGGTTGGAGTTTTTATGGCCGGTGCGCAGCCTGTTCAGAACCCCGCTGCTGGATCGGGAAACCCGGTGCCTTCTCCGGCTCAGGTGCTGATGGATCTTACGGACAAGATGACGGCCCTGTTAACCGCCACGGTTGACCCGGCGGATCAAGCCCGGCATGAGGCGGAGGTGACACAGTTGAAATTGGATCTGACAAAAGCTAAAGAGGATCTTGCAGCGGAAGGAATCAGGCTGGCTGCGGAGCGGGCGGCTCTCGACGCCCGGACTCAGCTGATTCAGGCACAGTCCTTCCAACTCACGATGGATCAGAACGCGGCCAACGAGGTCATGAGAAGGAGGCATCATAAGGCCCAGTCTCGACTCCCGCCGGTTTACGATCCACGCAATCTCTTCAACACGCCGGGTGCAGGGTCTAGTAACCCGCCAGGGGTCATTGCGCCCGGGTCTGGACCCCTTATTCAGCCACGAGTGATGGGGCCTCCCCAGGTGCCCCAGCCCCGCCTCAGTATGTGCCAATACCCCCGGGTCATTATGATAACCCGCTAGAGAACATGGTAGCTGCGGCAGCACGGCTGGCGGCTCTCCCCGTTGACGGTGATTCTCCGGCGGCCATCGAAACCCGCCGGGTCAGGGAGCTCCTGCAGACGGCACTAGCGCAGCACGAGGCATACTCCTATAGCCGTGACAGGATCCACTGGACCCCTCGTCCAGGCCAGAGCCCGAGTTACAGCCGGCACATGGTCTCAGCAACCGGTTCAAGTAATGTGCGACGCCACGCCCCGCCCCCTGGCCATGGCCCGGCTCATAATGGAGCCTTCTACGCAACAGACCAAGCGCGGCAAGAGGCGGAGCAGGCGCCTCAATTGACGGCTTATCAGACCCCCCCCGGCTTATCCGACGACGTCCGCTGATGTGGGAATTTCTACCAGGACCGGGGGAGTCCCTTGTTTGGTACCGGCCATCCGTAATGAACGTCTACCTAAGGACTTCAAGGGTCCTAGGAAGGTGCCTAACTATACAGCGGACTTACAGCCTGCAGCCTGGATTGAGAGTTACGAGATGGCTATGGAATTGCTGGAGGTCAGTGAGGCGGCCATGGCCAAATATTTCACCATGATGTTAGATGGAACTGCCCGCACGTGGTTGAAAGGGTTACCGCCGAACTCCATTGGGTCTTGGGCTGAGCTGAAAGCCCGGTTCATTCAAAACTTCAAAGATACCTGCAGGCAGTCCATGTCAATTGTGGATTTGACAAACTGTAAGCAGCAGGAGGGTGAATCCACGACCCATTGGGTTCGCCGGGTCAAGGAGATCATACATTCATCAGATAAGATGGATGCCGGCTCTGCAGTCTTAATGTTGGAACAGAACTGTCGCTTTGTGCCCCTTAAGATGAAGCTCGGGCGGCTTAAGCGCGACTGCACCGATATGGGTACCCTAATGGCGGCTCTTGTCAAGTACGCCGATTCCGATGGTACCAAGGATCCCCCTTCAGACGATGAAAGGGCAGGGAAGGGAAAGAAGAATGGCAATGGCAAGGGTCCTCAGTTTAACCCGGGGAACCAAGGAGGAGGCAAGCGTAAGGCCGATGGCAGCCTAGAGTTTGTGGCCAACACCAACTCTCAAAGTAATAACCAGCGATGCAAGGGGAGACCCCCTCCCCGAGGCGGCGGGTCAGGACCTTCTCTGGAGCAGCTGTTGAATGAACCTTGTCCGAGACACGGTTCTAGAGAGAAGCCAGCAACTCATCTGTGGAAGGATTGTGCTATCATGAAGGCCTTTAAAAACTACAATGGTCCGGGTGGCGGCTCAGGTGCCGGCAGCTCAGGCGCCGGCGGTTTTCATGGCCCGGGCGGCGGCTGAAATTCCGGTCCTCAAAACAGTCAAGGAGGCTTTAATGAACAGTCTGGTCAGGGTCATCAACAGCACCAGGGGGTTATCAGACCAACCCGAAGCAGCTTAGCGGTGGACAGTATCACGTGTTCACCACTAGTTTGTGCAAACGAGACGAGAAGCTTCACAAGAGGGCTGTTAATGCTGTTGAGCCGGCGGTTCCACGCTACTTGCGGTGGTCTGAGCAGCCTATAGTGTGGAGTAGGGAGGATCACCCTCCCCGGGTGGATAACCCGGGCCATTTGGCCTTAGTGGTGGCTCCTCAGGTGGGAGGCTATAAGTTCACAAAGGTACTCATGGATGGAGGCAGCAGCATCAATATCCTCTATTATGAGACTTTCCGTCGTATGGGGCTAGTCGATAAGAACCTCAGCCAGTCAAACACTATCTTCCATGGTGTGGTACCCGGTAAGTCGGCTTATCCAGTCGGCAAGATCGAACTGGAAGTGGCTTTTGGCGATGAGAACAACTACAGGGTGGAGAAGTTGACCTTTGAGGTGGTCAAGATAAGAAGTCCATACCACGCTATATTTGTACGGCCGGCTTACGCCAAGTTCATGGCACGGCCGTGTTATGTGTACTTACAGCTCAAGATGCCGGGTCACAATGGGACCATTACGGTTCACGGCAGCCGGAAAGTGGCTCTGGAGTGTGAGGAAGGTGATGCAGCTTATGCAGAGTCTGTTTGCGCCACAGAGGAGTTGAAATTTTATAAAGACAATGTTGACCCAACAGATATGACCTCTCTGAAAAAGCCAACCATGGAGAATGAACCAGCATGAAATTTAAATCAGCTGATGAGACTAAACTTGTTGATTTTGTTCTAGGTGACTCGTCTCAGCAGTTTAGCATCAGTGCAAATATGGACCCGAAATAGGAAAGCGCGCTCATCGAGTTCATCCGTGAGAATAGGGACATCTTCGCGTGGAAACCTTCTGACATGCCAGGTGTACCTAGAGAACTCGCTGAGCACATTCTCAATATTGATCCAAAATTTAAGCCGGTCAGACAGTTCCTTCGATGGTTTAACGAAGAGAGGCGGAAAGCTATTGGTGAAGAAGTGGCCCGGCTCTTGGCGGCCGGGTTCATTGTTGAGGTTTTTCACCCGGAGTGGTTGGCTAACCCGGTGCTCGTACTCAAGAAGAACGGCACCTGGCGGATGTGTGTGGACTACACGGACTTGAACAAGGCGTGTTCGGCTGATCCTTTTGCTCTCCCCTGTATTGATCAAATCATTGATGCTACGGCAGGTTGCGCACGCTTAAGTTTCTTGGATGCCTATTCTGGGTATCATCAGATTAAGATGGCAGTTAAGGACCAGGAGAAGACGGCGTTCATCACTCCCTTTGGAGCCTTCTGCTATGTGTCTATGCCTTTTGGGCTCAAGTGTGCCCAGGTGACTTACCAGCGTTGTGTACATAATTGTCTTCATAAACAGATCGGGCGCAATGTTCACGCTTACGTGGATGATATTGTGGTTAAATCCATCAAGGAGGAAACCCTGATAGATGACTTAAGGGAAACCTTCGATAATCTCCGGGTCTACAAGATGATGCTTAACCCGGCCAAGTGTGTTTTTGGTGTTCCTGCAGGCAAACTATTGGGCTTCTTGGTTTCTGACAGAGGCATTGAGGCTAACCCGGAGAAGATCAAGGCTATCACCTCCCTAGCTAAGCCGGCATGTATAAATGACGTTCAGCGTTTGGCGGGTCGCATCGCTGCTTTAAGCCGGTTTATAAGCCGTTTGGGTGAGAAAGCTATGCCCCTATATCAGTTGATGAAGAAAACTGATAACTTTATCTGGAATGATGCAGCTAATACCGCTTTTGAGGATTTGAAAAAGCAACTGGCAGAGCCCCCCGTCCTTGCTGCTCCGGTTGATAAGGAGCCCTTGCTACTATATGTAGCGGCAAATGCACGAGCCGTCAGCGTGGCTATTGTAGTAGAGCGCAAGGAGGCGGGTAAGGAGCATCCGGTTCAGCGGCCGGTTTATTATGTCAGTGAGGTGCTCATTGAGTCCAAGCAGCGGTACCCGCATTGGCAGAAGCTCGTATACGGTGTGTTCATGGCGAGCCGGAAGCTCAAACATTATTTTCAGGGTCATCCCATCACTGTGGTCAGTTCTGCCCCCCTTGGTGATATTATCCAGAACAGAGAGGCTACAGGGAGAATTGCTAAGTGGGCTATAGAACTTGGACCTCATGGCCTCAAATATGTGCCACGCACTGCTGTTAAATCTCAGGCTTTGGTGGATTTCATCAATGATTGGACGGAGTCTCAAGTGCCTGAGCAAAAACCGGATAACACTTATTGGACAATCCACTTCGATGGGTCCAGACAGTTGGAGGGCTCGGGGGCTGGTGTTGTAGTGGCTTCCCCTAAAGGTGACAAGTTCCATTATGTGCTACGATTGATGTTTCCTTGCACTAACAATGCGGCTGAATATGAAGCTTTGCTCCACGGTCTTCGGGTGGCTAAGGAGATGAGCTTAAGTCGGGTAAGGTGCTTTGGGGACTCAGATTTGGTGGCTCAACAAGTATCAGGCACCTGGGATTATAAGGATCCTCTCTTGGCGGCTTATCGTCGCGAGGTTGATGCCATTGCTGGGCACTTTCAGGGATACCAAGTGGAGCACATTGATCGCAGGAAGAACGAGGCGGCTGATGCTTTAAGCCAGCTAGGCTCTCAGCGAAAGCCGGTGCCGCCTAACACTTTCCTGGATGTCTTGTATAACCCCTCGGTTAAGTTGCCTATAGAAGAGGACTTGGCTATCCCTGACCCGGAGGCACGACTGGTGGCGGCTCTTCATATCATACCAAATTGGACAATGCCATATCTGGCTTATATAACCCGGGGAGAGTTGCCTGAGGATGAAACTCTGGCCAGGCAAGTAACCCGGCGGGCTAAGTCAATGATTGTCATTGATGGCGAGTTGCATCATCGCAGTGTTTCAGGGGCGTTTCAGCGTTGTATCTCCCCTGAGGAAGGTCAAGAGATCTTGCGTGAGATCCATGAAGGGGATTGTGGCCATCATGCCGGTTCAAAATCTCTTGTGGCCAAAGCTTTCCGTCATGGTTTTTATTGGCTGACGGCTCACGCTGATGCAGAGGATTTGGTCAGTAAATGTGATGGTTGCCAAAGGTTCTCACGAAGGGCTCATGTGCCGGCTCAGGAGTTGAGGATGATCCCAATCACTTGGCCCTTTGCAGTCTGGGGGCTTGATATGGTTGGGCCTTTTAAACGGTCCAAGGATAAGAAGACCCACCTCTTGGTGGCCGTTGAAAAATTCACGAAGTGGGTGGAGGCTGAGCCAGTTAGCAAGTGCGATGCAGCCACGGCGGTTCAATTTATGAAAAAGTTGATTTTCCGCTTCGGCTTTCCGCACAGCATCATAACTGACAATGGCACCAATTTATCCAAGGGCGCTATGGAAGAATTTTGTCAACGGGAGCATATCCGACTTGATGTTTCCTCAGTGGCTCATCCCCAATCCAATGGTCAAGCTGAGAGAGCTAACCAGGAGATTCTGAAGGGCATCAAACCCCGGCTTTTGGTCCCTTTGCAACGGACGCCGGGTTGTTGGGTGGAGGAGCTGCCCTCCGTCTTATGGAGCATCAACACTACTCCTAACAGGTCTACTGGCTTCACGCCTTTCTTCATGGTTTATGGAGCAGAAGCAGTCCTCCCCAGCGACATCCGTCACGATTCGCCTCGTGTGGCGGCTTATGTTGAGACGGATAATGAACAGGCGCGCCAAGATGCTCTGGACTTAATGGACGAACAGCGTGATGTGGCGGCAGCCCGTTCAGCGATTTACCAGCAAGACCTGCGCCATTATCATAGCCGCCGGGTCAAATCCCGGGTCTTCCAGGAAGGCGACCTTGTGCTCCGGCTTATCTAGGATCAAACAGATGCACACAAGTTATCCCCACCTTGGGAAGGGCCCTTTGTGGTCAGTAAGAACTTGCACAACGGGTCATATTACCTCATTGATATTCGGGAACATAAAGTTTCGCGTAAATCTGAGGAGGAGACCCGTCGGCCATGGAATATAGCTCAGCTTCGGCCTTACTACACTTGAGCTGCCGGCTCTCGTGGTGTACATATTTATCTCAGACATGTATATACTATGATAAGAAATAAAGCAGGGCATCTGTCCTTTTTTCTCCCCCAATTATGCGGGTGTTATTTCTTACATGCTGATTTAAAGGAGGATCCGGCTTATGATTGTATTTGGGTCTAGCGGTAAGCAGTAAGGTCACTTGGGGGCTTCCTGTTCAAACATGGGTCGTATTCGAACCAAAGAGAACATAGCTGTCATACCCACGTGATTGGCAAAGTGCCGAGCTCATTGGGAAATTAACCTTGATCATATTTGAATCACAGTTTAACCCCTCTGAGAGCCGACGCGGATCGTATTTGAATCAGCGTCGTTAAACAATTTTAAGAATCACTTGGGGGCTTCCTGTTCAAACATGGGTCGTATTCGAACCCAAGAGAACATAGCTGTCGGTACCCTCTTGATTGGCATCGCCACACCCATTGGGGGCTATATGATCGTATTCGAATCTTGGCTTAACCCCTTTCGGGCCGGGTCTCTGGTCGTATTCGAACTGGAAGCCCCTAAGTTCTGATTTATCACAAGTTTACTCTGATTATGACAAAGTGTGCATGGCCGGGTTTCACTTGCCGGTATTTTGGGTTTATCTTGTTAATTGAACATCATGGATGTCATCAAGGCAAGTCAATTAGAGTTAAGATACCAACCGTGCTGCCCGGGTTATTTAATCCGGAAGTATGCTTAGAGACCGTTAAGTGTGTTATCACGGCTATGTTCAGAGTATAACTAAGGACCAATCTTTTTGATTCATATTCCGGGTTATCCATCTCAGACACCTGGTTCTCAGGGTGGTAAGCCGCCTTGAGATTTGTGATTTGCCTTTCTATGCAGATACTTAAAGGCACCTTTTACGGTTGAGAAGGACAAAGGGATAACTATGACCCGGAGGAACATTAAAAAGATAATTTCAAGGGATTTCAGCATTCATTACGTGCACGATGGCACGACAGAGATAAATTGTTGCACCTAGTCTATTACAAAATTCCTCGAGTCTCAAGTTCGGAGCGTTGCTTGGTGAACCGCCAGCCACTTTATGATGCCTGCTGGGTTGAAGTTCCCGGCTCATCTTCTGCTCCGGTTGATCCCAAGACCTCGAAGGTTGACGATTTCCAGTCGATGCCGCGGAGAGCTTCGAACTGGGCTTCTTCGTCGACTAACCCAGCCGGGTCAATCTCCGGGGCGAAGGTGTGCTGGCGGGCCGGAGGAATCAGATTGAGAGCTTCATAGCGAGGGGTTGGAATCCTCTGATTCTCCGCGTTGTACCCCGGCTGATACTTGGTTAAGTCGGTGTCGTTTCCGATGATGGTGGCCACCGGGCGTACAGCCTTCACACATGCCGCGAAGTCCTTCTGGTCGAAGGCTGAGCCGTCTTCCTTCAGACTTGGATAACCCAAGGCGATGTCTGCCGGGTCTAGCTCCGGCAGGAAGGCTTTGGCCCGGCTCAGCGCGGCAATTGCTCCGGCTCTTGCGGAGGCTCGGCGTAGCTCCTGGATCCGTTGTGGCAGAACAGCGAGCCGGCGCAGGACTTCGGCCAGATGGGTTGGCACCTCGTTGGATAGGGCCACCACAGCTAAGGCGCGCTGTGACCCGGTGTAGAGTTGTTCCACCAGGGTGTACACGGCCTTTAACTTGGTGACCACGCTCTGGTTGAGGTTGGCACTCCTGAGACCTGTTTAATAAAGGTCACATAAGCCGGTGACAAGGATGAATCATAACATATACAGACTTTATGAAAGGCGGCGAGGCGACTTACCGAAGATAGCAGCCACCATTTGGGAAACCTGGCGTTTTAGGCCGGAGAGCTCAGCGGTTTTCTCAGTGAGGGCCTTCTCCGCCTGTTCTGCCCGGGTCACCAGTGCGGTTTTCTCCTCAGCCCAGGCCTTCCGTTCAGCATCGAATTCGGTCTTCAGCTTCTCTTGAGCGGCGATGCTGGAGACAAACTTGGCGTTTGCCTTCCGGGTCTCCATCTCTTGTGTCTTTAGCCGGCTCTTGAGATCCGCAAGGTCCGACTCAAATTTCTTGCCAACAGCCTGCATATATTTCCGGGTTATTAACAGTCATTCTATAAGTCGCAAGCGCTTTCCAAGCAAAGACACTTGGCACTTGGGGGCTAATGCATATTGAACGTATCTATCTACGTATTGCCGGCTTAGTTTAATAAACCGGACCTAAGTCTACAACATATTCAAGTATAAGTTGTCGACTTGGGGGCTAGCATGACAAGGGTCACTATGCAGAAAGTAAGAAGACAGCAGAAGGATACCTCAGATTTTTGTTGGATCTGGTTGACCATGGCGATCTCGGCGTCCCGGCTCTTGTGAACTTGGCTGATGTAGCCTGAGACGAGCTCTCCAATGCTTAAGTCGGTGTAGCTGGAGAGATCCAGATTCACCCGGTGGGGTTGCAGCAACTCCCCCTTCACGGAGCATTTGGCCAGCACAGTCGGCCTCCCCGGCTCAACATACTCCGTCCGGGTAATTACCACGTCCGGGTCGTTAGTTGGTGGGGCTGAGCCGGAGGCCTCCGGGTTAACCGACGCTTCGGTCGTTGTCTTGGTGGTCGGGGCAGGGGCTTCAGGCGCCGTGTCCATGGGAATGGTGGCTTCGGGGGCGGAGGCAGCTGGCGGCTCTTGAGCCGTCGCCTCTGGCTCAGGCAAGTCTGGCACTCCGGCTGACCTGGTCTTCTTTGCTCTTTTGGTGAGCTTTGCCTGGGCACTGAAAAGGCAGAAATGTTAGGCATACAAAGAGTAAATACAGACAGATAGTGTAAGGAGATTGTTATTACCCGGGTGCAGTCTTGAAGGCCGGCAGACTTGACTGCATGGAGTCACCCGAAGAGGGGGAGGTCTCCTGATAATTGGAGTCAGAAGAGTTGAGTGGCTGACGGATGACACCCGCCAACGGATGAAAAGGATACAGGTGAGAAAAAACCTCAGTGCGACGCTTCCTTGTTGCATCGGGTAACCCGGCGGAGAGGTCGGTGTCCTTGCGGGCCCGGGTGTGACGCCGGCTTTCGTGAACCTGCTGCTTCAAAAGAAATTGAGGGTCTTGATGAGCTAATGGATGAGAAAAGCTTACTTTCCGGGTTACTCTTCATACTTTCAGCTGTGGCAAAGGCTCCGAGTCGGAGGAAGGTGATGTTACCTCTTCAATCACCGGATTACTGGCGCCGGTGTCATCCTGTCAATAAGCAAAATGTTGATAAGGCGGACAGCAGCAAACAACAAATATGGCAAGAGTTTAAAGGTTTAAGGGTTACCTCTGACTGGGAGCTGTCGCTTAATTGCAGCAGCTCCGAAGCAGTGGGTCTGCTTCCCTTTCTGTGATGGGCGGTTTTCTTGGCGGCTTTCTTCGCCTTCCTGGCCTTCTTGGCTGCCTCATGGTCATACTTGACCCGCCAGAATTTATCATCAGCCTGAGAAATACAGTAATGAATTCTTAAAATGGTTCAGAGCAAGGTGACATGTGAAAGAAGTTGAAAGGTTAAAGTCAGCGGCTTACCGCAGGGGCTGGATTGGTCTTGCAGAATGGGGCTAGCCCGGTCCTTCCACAGTCTGCCAGGCTCTCGTTTAACAGAGCCTTGGTCTCTTCTTCAGCAACGTCTTCTGGAAGATCATTGCGACTGTGCCTCTGCGGGTCATCCTTTCGCCCGGTGTACTCACACATTAAGCCGGGGCGGCGGCTCAATGGGATCACCCGCCATGAGATCCAGACCCGGACCAAGTCTATTCCGTTCAGACCGTTGCCTAGCAGGGCCTTGATCTTATTGATCGTTGGAAGCAGAGGCTGGCGTTCCGCGGCAGTCAGTTTGTCGGATAGTGGATGAGTCGGCTCTAGGCGTGTTGGGCGAAAGCCGAGCAGCGGGTTCTCGTCAGCCGGGGATGTATCTTGGCAGTAGAACCAAGTCATATTCCAGTCCTTAGGGTGGCTGGGCGGCTCTGCATAAGGGAATAGACAGTCCCTACGCCGTTGGATGGAAATGGCGCCTAATTCCAGACTTGGCCCGTTTGCACACTCGTTTTGGCGGTTTAAGTAGAACAGTTCTCTGAAAAGCAGCAAACTGGGCTCCTCTCCAAGGTACCCTTCGCAAAAGACTTGGAAGTTGCAAATGTTGGATACGGAGTTGGGTCCTATATCCTGAGGTCGAAGGTCAAAGAAGTTGAGCACATCCCGGAAGAATTTAGAGCCGGGCGGTGCGAAGCCCCGGCTCATGTGGTCTGCAAAGATCACTACCTCCCCGTCCCTCGGCTGTGGTCTTTCTTCTGACGGATCAGGGGCACGGTAGGACATCACTTCCTTCTTGGCCAGATACCCGGACTTAACAAAAGTGGCCAGGGTCTCGTCAGTGACGTTGGATTTCATCCAGTTGCAAGTGATGGGAGCCTTGGGAGGCATGGCGAAGGCTGGTGGTCTATGATAAAGGTGAAAGGTGTTCGGGTTAATTGTAAGCTGGAGATTATCATTCAAACTACAATAGCAGCTTATGAAGGGGACTAATGATACATATTTAGATACGGTGGGTTATCTAAGCCATAGGGGCATTCAGAATAAGTTGGTCATCTACGGCTTACCGCAGTTAAGCCGGAGGATCCTACAGGGCATGGTTCTCTTTAAACCGGAAAGTTCTACGCCGCGTGTTTTCTTTAAGTCGGAAATATAAGCCGCCAAGATTCAAGGGCTGCAGTTTTTACTAAGTGTGGTAAAACAGATTTCACATATTGTAGTAACTTTTTTGGATCAAAATGGTTGGGTGAAATGAAAAATTTCTAGACCTAAAAAACAGAGGCAGGAGAAGTTCTTGAGGTGGAGCATGGTTCTTATGCAGTAAAAAGAGAGTTTTTGCAGGTGAAATGGATCTCAAACATCTATCGCACTGACTTTATGTGAGGTTAAAGATCAACCGAGCACGGTGACTACAAGAACTACTGAGGTTTGCGGCAATGGTGATGAACGCGAAGAACACAAGATGAACCCTACAGCAGATCTATCTGATAGGGCAAAGGAGACTCACCGGAGTTGGAAAGGGCGGAGGTCGCTGCCGTGAATCTGGTCCGGATCAGGGTGATGCAGCGGCCGGGTTGATGAAGACCAGGGGCGCGACGGCGGCGGCAGTGGCAGAGCTCAGGCAGAGGAGCGACGGCGCGAGGAGGAAGAAGGAGAGCGTGAGAAGAGAAGTGTTGGGCCGGCCTCTTTATAAGGCAGGGTCATAAGTGGGCGCGAGATTCAAGGAGACCCCGGCGTGGTTATCTCCCCCTTACGACGCCTCGATTTTCGGGAGGACAGTAAAAGCAAAGATCCGTTGTGGATCTGGCGGAGTAAAAAACTGACTTAATGGAGGATGACGTCACGGCGGATTATCCGGAGTCCAGAGGATGACGTCACTCCGGGTTATGGTCTTCACATGAATGGTGAGCCGGAGATTTTCTCTGTCGGCAGAATTGAAGATTGACCTGAGCCGGTTCAAGTCAATCTGGGGCCTAATGTTGAGGATATAGACCTTAGAGTCACCCGCCAGGGGGGGCCGGGTTACTCTTCGGATGATCATTGCCAGAAGCCCGGAGTTAAGTTTCAAGATGATGGGCCAGAGATGGGCTGAGACCCGGATATGGCTTAAAGCCCGTAGTTGCAATCATTGTTATAGTAGACTTGTAGTGTAAGGCAAGTATTGTTTAGAGTCCGAGCCGGGCGCTCTTATGAGCCGGCCGGGACTCTAAGGGCTGCTGGGCGTCAGCCTCCCTATATAAAGGGAGGACCCGGCAGCGGTTTAAGGGCGACAACAATCTGATCGAGAGCCGGGCATAGCTGTTTAGCTCCCTGGCGGTCGTAACCCTAATCAATAACACCTCAAACTGGACGTAGGCTTTTACCTTCACTGTAAGGGGCCGAACCAGTATAAATCCTCGTATTCCTTGTCCCGCATAACCCCTTCAAGCTTCCTACTTGCGATGGCTCCACGACTAAGTCCTAGCTCGAGGACATCTGCCGTGACAATTCCACGACACATTGGGAAAAGATTAAGGGGAGATATGGCGCAATACTTGGGAAAAACTTCAAGAACCACCGGTAGGACTGGAAAGAATGAATGAATTGATACGATAACAACAAAAAAGAAATCTTGAACGAACCACCGTAAGAATTCAAAATTGAATGACGAAGGAGAATGAATCACCAGGAAGAATTGGAAAAAACACAAAGATACTTGAGGGAATTAAGAGACAAGAGAACGAAGGGATCGCGAACTGATTGAAGAATACTTGAACGAAGCACCGGTACAAATATAGGAACGAACAGAGCTAAAAACTTGGAACGAAGAAATATTCCGCAAAGATGGCCTTCGGATGATCGAGAGAGAAAGCAACTCCTGAAATACTCCGGATGGATGAAAAGAATTGCACGACTAGAAACGATATGAGCGGATAGCATCAAGCTAGCGACATGAATCTTTGGGAGAACGGACAAGATTTAAGAGAAACTCTTCTTCGGTCTTCAAATATTGAGAATACGACGAGAAATAACACCAAAATTGATGAGATACTCCGGCAGAATGAAAAGAGGAAAAGGTTGACCCGATCATGAAAGAATTTGAAAGCGATCTTGGAGAAGCATCTGACTGATGAAATTCGTACTTACGTCAAACTTCGAAAAGGATTTGAGAATAGCTCCGGGAAATTAGAAGAGTCAGGTAAGATCCTGGGAAAAGACCTGTGGGTTAGGGCCCACTGAATAGAAAAACCATAGGAAAGGATTGTCGAACGAGAAATGATGCACCAGAACGATTGAAAGATTTGAATAAGGTGACGACCTCAAATTAGATGGATGCAAACACGAATCTTCTGAGATGTCTTCAACACTCCGGGATAATAGAATGGCGAAAGGAGGAACGATCAAGGGGAAAACACTTCGGTCAAGGAAAAGAATACGATCAACACCAAAAACTTGAATTGGATCCATCGGAAAAGGAAATGAGACGAACAATGATTAGCTAGGCGAGAATTCACCGGTTGAGACAACTGAGGAAAGACTGAAGATACTCCGCACGAATGAAATTGATGCTCGAAAGATACTCAGGCTCCGGGAATAAAAGGGGACGGGAGGGCGGGAAAAACAACGGCAACTTGGAAGGGGAAATCGACGAATAGCTTGAGGAGAAAGCACCGGTTGAAATATTGCAAAGGCTTCACACGAGTAGGATGGATACTTGATTACGGACTCCGGCTCTGAGAAGAGAAAAGGGTGGGCGGGTGGGAAAAGAAGACAACTGAGGATAGAGAAACCACTTCGTTGAGAGAGAACTGAGGATTGAACTTGCAAAAACAAAGAGGTCGAATCGACTTGATGAGAAAATGCACCGGATAAAAGAGCTGAGAGCCAACAAATGAAAAACTAACCACGTGATCCTAAAGAAAAATTGAAGGGGAAGAGAAGTAATTCAAAACACCTACGTCGAGATTCCTCACCAGAGCGACGAAGGGGCTGAGGAGTAAAAAGAATTCCTACTCTCCGATATAACTAGACTCCGAAAACAGTTTTCGTCTAGACTCGACATCGGCCAAACTACACGATCAATCAAGGGGGGCTCCTAAGGTCGGTCGAGGCTCTGATACCAACTTGTCACGCCCAATATGTGATACTATCCTAAAGAGACTCGAAGGTCCCACCAAGGATAGAACCACATATTGAAACGCTTTTGCAAGGTGGATATCATTACATCAACATTACATAATAGAAGGGGATACATACAAGGCATACAAATGCCGCAAGAATACATCAATACATCATACATAAGATCAACATCCGACTACGGATGAAACACAAACAGAAGCTCAAACGACATCCACCCTGCTAGCCCAGGCTGCCGACCTGGAACCTATCCCCTGATCAAAGAAGACGCAGAAGAAGAACTCCAAAACAAGTAACATCGCTCTCGCGTCATGACCATCACAAAACCTGTACCTGCAACTGGTGTTGTAGTAATCTGTGAGCCATGAGGACTCAGCAATCCCATTACCATGGGTATCAAGACTAGCAAAGCTTAATGGGTAAGGAAAGGATAGGTAGTGAGGTTGCAGCAGCGACTAAGCATGTATGGTGGCTAACATACGCAAATAAGAGCGAGAAGAGAAACAACGGAACGGTCATGAAGCTAGCAATGATCAGGAAGTGATCCTGAACTCCTACTTACGTCAAACATAACTCAGAAACCGTGTTCACTTCCCGGACTCCGCCGAGAAGAGACCATCACGGCTACACACGCGGTTGATGCGTTTTATATAAGTCAACTGTCAAGTTCTCTACAACCGGACATTAACAAATTCCCATCTGCTACATAACCGCAGGCACGGCTCTCGAAAGTTTATACCCTGCAGGGGTGTCCCAACTTAGCCCATTATAAGCTCTCACGGTCAACGAAGGATATTCCTTCTCCCGGGAAGACCCGATCAGTCTCGGAATCCCAGTTTACAAGACATTTCGACAATGGTAAAACAAGACCAGCAAAGCCGCCCGAATGTGCCGACAAATCCCGATAGGAGCTGCACATATCTCGTTCTCAGGGCACACCGGATGAGCAATCCATACAACTAAAACCAGGCCTCAAGTTTCCCCGAGGTGGCGCTGCAAAGGACTCTAGTTTGGACCAACACTCGGAGGAGCACTGGCCCGGGGGGGTAAAATAAAGATGACCCTCGGGAGCGTGACTCCCAAGGGAAAAAGTCTTAGGTAGGCAAATGGTAAAACCAAGGTCGGGCCTTGCTGGAGGAGTTTTATTCAAAGCGAACTGTCAAGGGGTCCCCATAACACCCAACCGCGTTAGGAACGCAAAATTAAGGAACATAACACCGGTATGACGGTAACTAGGGTGTCGAAGAGTGGAACAAAACACCAGGCATAAGGCCGAGCCTTCCACCCTTTACCAAGTATTTAGATGCATTAATAATATAAGAGATATTGTGATATCCCAACATAAACATAATCCAACATGGAGCAATCTTCATCTTCACCTGCAACTAGCAACGCTATAAGAGGGGCTGAGCAAAAGCGGTAACATAGCCAAACAACGGTTTGCTAGGAAGGGTGACAAAGGTTAGAGGCTGACATGGCAATTTGGGAGGCTTGAAGAGCAAGTGATAGGTAGCGCAGCATCGCGATAGAACGAAGCAACTAGCATAGCAATGATAGTAGTGAGATCTGTTGGGGAACGTAGCAGAAATTCAAAATTTTCTACGCATCACCAAGATCAATCTATGGAGTAATCTAGCAACGAGGGGAAGGGGAGTGCATCTACATACCCTTGTAGATCGCGATGCGGAAGTGTTGCAAGAACGCGGATGAGGGAGTCGTACTCGTAGCGATTCAGATCGCGGTTGATTCCGATCTGAGCACCGAAGAACGGTGCCTCCGCGTTCAACACACGTGCAGCCTGGTGACGTCTCCCACGCCTTGATCCAGCAAGGAGAGAGGGAGAGGTTGGGGAAGACTCCATCCAGCAGCAGCACGACGGCGTGGTGGTGATGGAGGAGCGTGGCAATCCCGCAGGGCTTCGCCAAGCACCGCGGGAGAGGAGGAGGAGGAGGTAGGGCTGCGCCAGGGAGAGGAAAACTCATATGTTTGCAGCCCCCAATACCTCAACTATATAGAGGGGAGAGGGAGAGGGCTGCGCCCCCTCTAGGGTTTCCAACCCAAGGGGTGCGGCAGCCCCAAAACCCATCTAGGGCGGCGGCCAAGGGGGGAGAGGGGGAAACTTGCCCCCCAAGCAAGGTGGAGGCGCCCCCTCCCCAAACCCTAGCCACCTTGGGCCCTGGTGGGGGGCGCACCAGCCCACCTGGGGCTGGTCCCCTCCCACACTTGGCCCATGCTGCCCTCTGGGGCCGGTGGCCCCACTTGGTGGACCCCCGGGACCCTCCCGGTGGTCCCGGTACATTACCGATATCACCCGAAACTTTTCTGGTGACCAAAACAGGACTTCCCATATATAAATCTTTACCTCCGGACCATTCCGGAACTCCTCGTGACGTCCGGGAACTCATCCGGGACTCCGAACAACATTCGGTAACCACGTACATACTTTCCCTATAACCCTAGCGTCATCGAACCTTAAGCGTGTAGACCCTACGGGTTCGGGAACCATGCAGACATGACCGAGACGTTCTCCGGCCAATAACCAACAGCGGGATCTGGATACCCATGTTGGCTCCCACATGTTCCACGATGATCTCATCGGATGAACCACGATGTCGGGGATTCAATCAATCCCGTATGCAATTCCCTTTGTCCATCGGTATGTTACTTGCCTGAGATTCGATCGTCGGTATCCCGATACCTTGTTCAATCTCGTTACCGGCAAGTCTCTTTACTCGTTCCGTAACTCACATCATCCCGTGATCAACTCCTTGGTCACATTGTGCACATTATGATGATGTCCTACCGAGTGGGCCCAGAGATACTTCTCCGTTTACACGGAGTGACAAATCCCAGTCTCGATTCGTGCCAACCCAACAGACACTTTCGGAGATACCTGTAGTGCACCTTTATAGTCACCCAGTTACGTTGTGACGTTCGGTACACCCAAAGCATTCCTACGGTATCCGGGAGTTGCACAATCTCATGGTCTAAGGAAATGATACTTGACATTAGAAAAGCTCTTAGCAAACGAACTACACGATCTTGTGCTAGGCTTAGGATTGGGTCTTGTCCATCACATCATTCTCCCAACGATGTGATCCCGTTATCAACGACATCCAATGTCCATGGTCAGGAAACCGTAACCATCTATTGATCAACGAGCTAGTCAACTAGAGGCTTACTAGGGACATGGTGTTGTCTATGTATCCACACATGTATCTGAGTTTCCTACCAATACAATTCTAGCATGGATAATAAACGATTATCATGATCAAGGAAATATAATAATAACCAATTTATTATTGTCTCTAGGGCATATTTCCAACAAGATCCAGGGTAACGGTTATCTTGCCTGAAATCCCGCTAGGAAGAAGAACGAGTCCATGAAGAAGATGAAGCCACGATGACGAACCAAGCGTAGTCGAACGGATCCTCACGAACGCAACAAAACAGGAACTATCGAGAAGAAGCACAACCGGAAAGAAGCAAACAGCATGGTAAACACACAACACATAACAAGGCATGATGCTCAACCAAGTATGATGCATGACAAGGTTATATACAGCTACTCATGGCAAGAGATGATGCATACAAGGGCAACACATCAAAGCAAGTTTAAATGAGGCCGGAAACAACATATAACAATTCCGGTAAGTCCTCATCTGCAAATTTCGAAATTGGTCCAGAACTGAATAACCTTATTTTCAAGTTGTTAAACAGCAAGTTAAGATGCACCAAGATTATCTACGCGAAATTCTAGTCAATTTACATATAAAGTTCATTTAATTCGGAGCTACGGCCTAGAAGATATGAGCAAAACAAGTTAAACGTGGCATTGATTCAAAAAGCATTCAAACCTCAAGCAAACACACTCAAAACATGAATGCAACAAGGTAACATGAAAAACTAAGCAAGTTTCATATAGAGCACACTCAAAACGGAGCAACGGTGCAACACATACACTCCAAACAAGATATAACAACAATCTGTCCAAAACAGAAGCTAGGCATCTTGCAAGCATCATGAAGATATGCTACAGTATCCTAACATGAGAGAAAAAGGCATGGACATGATGCACAGGTAGAGCATGACAAAACATGAATAGTGAGCTATCTCTAGAAATCACTAGAACATGCTCAAAAGGACATGGCAAGATTGCAAATAATAACAGTTTCACAGACTTAGCAGAAAATCACTGGACATGGCAGAAATAACATCAGAATGCAATATTTAGAGTATCAAACAATATGCTACAGGAACAGATCATAGCAAACAAAGGCATGGTATGAATCTACTAATTGCATAGAACAAAAGTCCTTTACTGAGCATGAGCCAAAAAGGCATAGAAGATATGATGGCACCCATGTAAACATAGCAAGTTTCATAAACAGATTCAGACTTGGCAGAAAACTGAGCATGGCATAAACAGAATTATGAAGGCATCTTTGCGAGCTCAAATCACTCATCACAAAGCATTTCATGGCATGTGAAGTCATCCAACAGTAAGATGGCATAATTATGAAGCTAAGCATGGCAAGAGCAAGTTCATAGGGCGCATGGATCACTGGCAAAACACATGTCAAAACTATAATTTAATGTTAACAGGCTAACAGCAACATTATTTAGCAAATTCAGAGCAAGGTAACAACAAGCTACATCAGGATATATATACAAAAAAGAGCATGGATGGATAGATCATAACATGTAAAACAAAACATCCTTAGTGAACATCTCCAGATTATGCATAGAACTCATGGTGACAGCAGGTTTACATGGCATCACAATGTTACAGCTATAGACAGGATAAATGACCAAGTCACAGAAATCAGCAACATCATGGAGGCTACTTTGCATGCTTGTGCTAGTCACCACATAGATCAAAAAAAATACAAGACAAGCACCACTCTAAAGATGGAGTTATGTTGTACAAAACTCATGTAGACATCGAGCTCATAGGATGCACACACAAAATGCAATGAAAAAGACAAATCATCAAGTTCTGATAACAGACAGCAGTTAACATCATATAGCACTCTTGAAACGATTATTTGTGCATCAAGATGATCTCAAACAAGCATGGCACAATGGAACAAAATGAAGAGAATCTCACAATGAACATTTTTGTATATTACACGCACAAACCGGAGCAGCGCACATGGAGGTATAGCATGATGAACATGAGCAGAAAATGTTGAAAAACTGGGACTTCGAAGATTTTCACCTCCGTATCTAGGGTTGACCCGGCGCGGATTTCGAGGCGAGACAGATCTCGCCGGATCTGAGGCGCCGGCGGCCGGAGATGAGGAAGACGGCCGGGGACGGGGCGGTGCCGGCGAGGGGGCTGCTCGCCGGAGGGACGGGCCGGGCGGCGCGGCCACCGGGCGGCGCGGGCGCGGAGGAGAGAGGCGGCGGGGAACACGGTCACCGGCGGTGGCGAGGGAAGGGACCGGC
>NC_057802.1:463207901-463371936 GCF_018294505.1 Triticum aestivum | reverse complement strand
GAAGGAATCGCTCGATCGGGTTCAGTTAACAGCCATCGATTGATCGCTCGGGTTCAGTAACGCGTAGCCTGCAGTGCAATCGCTTGGGTTCAGTTAGAGCCCAACGCCTCGCTCGGGTTTAGTTAGAGCCAACGCCTCGCACACACACGCGTACGTGTACAAGAGAAACGCGCATCGCTCGGCCCCTGACCTCCCACCGTAACCGGGAACTCCCCGAAATTTTCCTCCCCCTCGCTTCTACCACGGTTTTTTCCGTCATGGACGGCCCAAAGAATGTCATGCAGCTGCGTCTCCGGCCCGCCCAGGACGAAAGCCCATTTTCTGTCATTATTTTTTGTCATAGAAGTAGGAGCCCACCACATCTATGATGATACCGGGTTTTGTCACAATTATCGTCATAGAAGTGTCATATGTATGACAGAAAAAAAATTCGTTCGGCCCAAAATGTCACGGATGTGTCTTTTTTTGTAGTGTTTACATGCGGGAAGCCCCTGGTACCACCTATGGGGGTATATCCGTCAAACCAATCTCAGGTTTTATCTACGCTGTTACAGCTAGTGATGCGCCGGACTCGTCTAGCCGTGTCCGCGGTCTTGACGACCGATCATTTATTCTGGTTGGAGAGGCCGTTTAGTGTTCGGCTGCTAAAGCTGCCACACGTTCTTCCGTACGTAAGGAACGCTCAACATTTCCGCTAACTGTGATGATGCCCCGTGGATCGGGCATCTTAAGCTTAAGAGAAGCGTAGTGCGGTACTGCATTAAAACGAGCGAAAGCTGTTCTTCCGAGTAGTGCTTGATAGCCGCTTCGGAATGGAGCGATGTCAAAGGTTAACTTTTCACTTCGGAAGTTGTCGGGAGAACCGAATACAACCTCTAATACTAGAGAGCACGTACAGCGGACCTCTGGGCCTGGTATTACTCCTTTAAAGGTAGTATTGCTTTGGCTAATTATCATTGGGTCTATCCCCATTTTGCGGACTGTGTCCTGATATATCAGATTAAGACTACTGCCGTCGTCCATGAGGACTCGGGTGAGATGGTATCCGTTGATTATTGGGTCTAGTACCAAGGCAGCCAGTCCTCCGTGCCGGATACTTGTTAGGTGATCCCTGCGATCAAAAGTGATCGGGCAGGCAGACCAAGGGTTGAACTTAGGGGTGACGGGCTCTACGGCGCGTGTGTCTCGGAGTGCATGTTTGCTTCTCCTCTTCGTCACGTGAATCATGTTCACTGTTTTGACCTCTGGTGGGAACTTTTTCTGTCCCCCAGTGTTTTGCTGACGACGCTCATCCTCGTCTTCGCTTGGTTTCTCCCTCCCCTTGTGTTCGGCGTTTAGCTTACCGGCCTGCTTGAAGACCCAGCATTCTTCGTGGGTGTGATTTGCCGGTTTATCGGAGGTGCCATGAATCTGACATAATTTGTCTAGAATCTTGTTTAGGCTGGACGGTCCATCTCTGTTGCCTTTGAAAGGCTTTTTCCACTCACCGGGTCGAGAGCCCCTAAATCCGGCGTTTACCGCCGTGTTGTCTGGGCTGTCTTCGTTATTGCGACGCTTGCTTTTACTACGTCGTGGTTTTCCATTACCATCCCTGACTTCGGATGTGCCTGGGTCGCTGGTGCTACTACGTGCCAGCCAACTATCTTCGCCCGCGCAAAAGCGGGTCATAAGGCTTGTTAGGGCTGCCATTGTCCTTGGTTTTTCTTGGCCGAGGTGTCTGGCGAGCCATTCATCTCGGACGCTGTGTTTGAAAGCTGCTAAGGCTTCGGCGTCCGGGCAGTCGACGATTTGATTCTTCTTAGTGAGAAATCTGTTCCAAAGCTTTCGGGCTGACTCTCCGGGCTGTTGAATTATATGACTTAAATCGTCTGCATCCGGAGGTCGGACATAGGTCCCTTGAAAGTTAGCCCTAAAAGCATCCTCAAGCTCCTCCCAACTTCCAATTGAATTTTCGGGGAGGCTCTTCAGCCAGTGCCGAGCTGGTCCTTTCAACTTGAGAGGCAAGTATTTGATGGCGTGGAGATCGTCTCCGCGAGCCATATGGATATGGAGGATGAAGTCCTCAATCCAGACCCCAGGGTCTGTCGTTCCATCGTACGCCTCTATGTTCACGAGTTTGAATCCCTCTAGAAATTCATGATCCAGCACCTCGTCGGTGAAACATAGGGGGTGCGTGGCACCCCTGTATTTGGATGTGTCATGGCGTTCTGACGGTTGTAGTGTTCGGTTTTGATTATGCGCCGGAGCGCGCTTCCTAGATATGTAGATGGATCTGGTCATGCCAGCCTTTTGATGCAAGTCCTTGCTTGGATCGTGTGCTGACTTATGTGCGGCCTCGTTAGCCGCCCTATCGCGGCCAGGGGGTGCTTGATCCGACCGGTCAGCCATTTTATTTTTCGGCTGTGTGGGCTCTAAGGCCTCATTATCGAATTTGGGCAACAGCTTGCGCTTTGGATAGCTCTTTGTGTGGCGACTGCCACCATACTTTTCTTCAGTGTCAAGCACTTTGTTCCATCTACTGTTGAGCGTATTCTGCGCGGCCTTAAGCCTTTGCTTCTGCTTCTTCAGACTCCTCACGGTGGCAATAAGCCTTCTACGGAGGTTGTCTTGTTCCAAGTGCCTTTCCGGGATGATGTGTGCATCTTCGTCCGGACTGTTTTCCTCTCTGGAGAGAGGTTGATGAGTTTTATCCTCGGAGTCGCCGTGTTCGGACAGCGGCTCTGTACTATGTTCGCCGTCCGCTGGTTCATCCTGTTCTATCGCTGGGTCAATGTGGTCGTCGTTTCCTCTGGAGTCGACCGGGGTGTTATTTTTCCTTGCGCTGTTATCGTTGTTCTTGCCGAGGCGGGATTTGGAGCGGCGCCTACGCCGTCGCTTTGGTTGCTTCTCGAGGGAGCTATCCTTCGCTGCATCCTTTCGTTCCTCGTCATTGTTTTCTTTGGGTGTATCCACCATATATATATATCGTGTGATGAAGTGGCTGTCCAGCGCCCTGTGGGCGGTGGTTCCTGTTCCTCTCCTGCATCGTCGTCCATACCGTCAATGTCTTCGGAGTCGAAATCGAGCATGTCGGTTAAATCATCGACAGTGGCTATTAAGTGGGTGGTGGGCGGGGAGCGAATTTCTTCGTCGTCCACATCCCATTCTAGCCGGACATAGTTCGGCCAAGGGTCTCCTGACAGGGAGAGAGACCTCAACGAGTTTAGCACGTCGCCAAAGGGCGAGTGCTGAAAGATATCCGCGGAGGTAAACTCCATGATCGGTGCCCAATCGGATTCGATAGGCACGGACGCAGGCGGCTCGGAGCCCATGGCCGGGGACGAATCCAATGGTTTGGCAACACGGGTCTCAGAGGAGGTGAAGTCAGTATTCGGCTCTATCGCCGCTGAGTGTGCGGCCTCCGTGGCGGGGTCCATCCACCCGTCCTCGGACGGCGTAATCTGCTCTGGATCGAGGGCCGGAGTAGCTGCAGGTGGGATCTCCCGAACACTGTCCGTTGGCAGGGCTAAGTCATGCCTGTCGTGACTGTGCGGCGCACCTGACATGGGCTCGAATCCGTCGAAGATCAAGTCTCCGCGGATGTCGGCAGTATAGTTCAAGTTTCCAAACCTGACCTGATGGCCAGGGCGTAGCTCTTGATCTGCTCCAGATGGCCAAGTGAGTTGGCCCGCAGTACGAAGCCGCCGAATACGAAGATCTGTCCGGGGAGGAAAACCTCACCCTAGATCGCATCGTTGCCGATGATCGAAGGAGCCATCTAGCCTTACGGTGACGGCACAGTGGAACTCTCAATGAAAGCACTAATGTCGGTGTCAAAACCGGCGGATCTCGGGTAGGGGGTCCCGAACTGTGCGTCTAAGGCGGTTGGTAACAGGAGGCGGGGGACACGATGTTTACCCAGGTTCGGGCCCTCTCGATGGAGGTAATACCCTACTTCCTGCTTGATTGATCTTGATGATATGAGTATTACAAGAGTTGATCTACCACGAGATCGTAGAGGCTAAACCCTAGAGGCTAGCCTATGGTATGATTGTTGTTGTCCTACGGACTAAACCCTCCGGTTTATATAGACACCGGAGGGGGCTAGGGTTACACAGAGTCGGTTACAAGGGAGGAGATCTACATATCCGTATTGCCAAGCTTGCCTTCCACGCCAAGGAGAGTCCCATTCAGACACGGGATGAAGTCTTCAATCTTGTATCTTGATAGTCCAACAGTCCGACCAAAGGATATAGTCCAGCTGTCCGAGGACCCCCTAATCCAGGACTCCCTCAGTATGTACCAGTAGCTATGTGTTTGATCTCTCTCTCTCTCGCGCGCGTGTTCTTGATATGGCATGATCTTGATGTACCACGAGCTTTGTTATTATAGTTGGATCTTATGATGTTTCTCCTCCTCTACCTTCTTGTATTGGATTGAGTTTTCCCTTTGAAGTTATCTTATCGGATTGAGTCTTTAAGGATTTGAGAACACTTGATATATGTCTTGCATGCGCTTATCTGTGGTGACAATGGGATATTCGCGTAATCTACTTGATGTATGGTTTGGTGATGAACTTGCGGGTTCTGTGACCTCATGAACTTATGCATAGGGGTTGGCACACGTTTTCATCTTGACTCTCCGGTAGAAACTTTGGGGCACTCTTTGAAGTTCTTTGTGTTGGTTTGAGTAGATGAATCTGAGATTGTGTGATGCATATCGTATAATCAAACCCGCGGATACTTGTGGTGACATTGGAGTATCTAGGTGACATTAGGGTTTTGGTTGATGTGTATCTTAAGGTGTTATTTTAGTACGAACTCTAGAGCTGTTTGTGACACTTATAGGAATAGCCCAATAGATCGATCAGAAAGAATAAATTTGAGGTGGTTTCGTACCCTACATAATCTCCTCGTTTGTTCTCCGCTATTAGTGTCTTTGGAGTGACTCTTTGTTGCACGTTGAGGGATTGTTATATGATCTAATTATGTTATCATTGTTGAGAGAACTTGCACTAGTGAAAGTATGAACCCTAGGCCTTGTTTCCAAGCATTGCAATACCGTTTTCGCTCACTTTTGTTACTAGTTACCTTGCTGTTTTTATATTTTCAGATTACAAAAACCTATATCTACCATCCATATTGCACTTGTATCACCATCTCTTCGCTGAACTAGTGCACCTATACAATTTACCATTATATTGCGTGTGTTGGGGACACAAGAGACTCTTTGTTATTTGGTTGCAGGGTTGTTTGAGAGAGACCATCTTCACCCTATGCCTCCCACGGATTGATAAACCTTAGGTCATCCACTTGAGGGAAATTTGCTACTGTCCTACAAACCTCTGCACTTGGAGGCCCAACAACGTCTACAAGAAGAAGGTTGCGTAGTAGACATCAGGCACTTACCCCCCTGCTGTTTGGTTGCTATTTTTGTGCTTAGGGTGTGAGCAGATGCAAACTTCAGCTGTTGGTTGCAAACAGCATTTGTGTTCTGCTCACCCCATTCAAATGTGGTGGCCTTACCACCACATGATCAGCACAACAGCAAGCACAACTGTCAGCAGATCAAAGAGGCAAGCACTGACAGCAAACAAAACAAGGAACCAAATGAGATCAAGCAAAGAAAATGGCAGCAAACTACTTAGATTAACAGCAAGGGCATCCTCCTCCCTGATCCACGCCAGGGTGCTGCTCCTGGCCAAAATATTAACAAGTTCATAGCACAAGTACCATAAGTTCTAGCCACAGACCATAACAAGTTCAACACTGACACCTAAGTTAACTACATTGCATGCTCAATGTCACCAACGCAGCTGTGCTTGTTGCAACGAAACTTGCACATGATCGAGGAGTCGTGGTTGTAGATTTGGACCTTCAGGGCAAGTCCTGAGATGCGCAAAATGAGGAGGTCGGCGGGGACGATTGATAACCCACAAGTATAGGGGATCGCAACAGTTTTTGAGGGTACAATATTCAACCCAAATCTATTGATTCGACACAAGGGGAGCCAAAGAATATTCTCAAGTATTAGTAGTTGAGTTGTCAATTCAACCACACTTGAAAGACTTAATATCTGCAGCAAAATATTTAGTAGCAAAGTAGTATGGAAGTAACGGTAATGGTGGCAAAAGTAACAGTAATAGTTTTTGTAGCAATCGTAACAGTGGCAACGGAAAAGTAACTAAGCAAAGATCAATATGTGAAAAGCTCGTAGGCAATGGATCAATGATGGATAATTATGTTGGATGTGATTCCTCATGCAATAGTTATAACATAGGGTGACACAAAACTAGCTCCAGTTCATCAATGTAATGTAGGCATGTATTTCGAATATAGTCAAATGTGCTTATGGAAAAGAACTTGCATGACATCTTTTGTCCTACCCTCCTGTGGCAGCGAGGTCCTATTGGAAACTAAGGGATATTAAGGCCTCCTTTTAAATCTAGTACCGGACCAAAGCATTAACACTTAGTGAATACACGAACTCCTCAAACTACGGTCATCACCGGGAGTGGTCTCGATTATTGTCACTTCGGGGTTGCCGGATCATAACACATAGTAGGTGACTATTGACTTGCAAGATAGGATCAAGAACTCACATATATTCATGAAAACATAATAGGTTCAGATCTAAAATCATGGCAGTCGGGCCCTAGTGACAAGCATTAAGCATAGCAAAGTCATAGCAACATTAATCTTAGAACATAATGGATACTAGGGATCAACCCTAACAAAACTAACTCGATTACATGGTAAATCTCATCCAACCCATCACCGTCCAGCAATCCTATGATGGGATTACTCACGCACGGCGATGAGTGCTACCTCTTGAGCATGCGTTGGTTTTCCCTTGAAGAGGAAAGGGTGATGCAGCAAAGTAGCGTAAGTATTTCCCTCAGTTTTTGAGAACCAAGGTGTCAATCCAGTAGGAGACTACACGCAAGTCGCCTAGTACCTGCACAAACAATCAAGAACCTTGCAACCAACGCGATAAAGGGGTTGTCAATCCCTTCATGGCCACTTGCAAAAGTGAGATCTGATAAAGATAATAAGATAAATATTTTTGGTATTTTTGTTGTATAGATTGGAAAATAAAGATTGCAAAATAAATAGTAAACTAGAATTGTAGATTGGAAACTTATATGATGTAAAGTAGACCCAAGGGCCATAGGTTTCACTAGTGGCTTCTCTCATGATAGCATGTATTACGGTGGGTGAACAAATTACTGCCGAGCAATTGATAGAAAAGTGAAGAGTTATGATGATATCTAAGGCAATGATCATGAATATAGGCATCACGTCCGTGTCAAGTAGACCGAAACGATTCTGCATCTACTACTATTACTCCACACATCGACTGCTATCCAGCATGCATCTAGAGTATTAAGTTCATAAGAACGGAGTAACACATTAGGCAAGATGACATGATGTAGAGGGATAAACTCAAGCAATATGATATAAACCCCATCCTTTTATCCTCGATGGCAACAATACAATACGTGTCGTTTCCCTTTCTGTCACTGGGATCGAGCACCGCAAGATTGAACCCAAAGCTAAGCACTTCTCCCATTGCAAGAAATGTCAATCTAGTAGGCCAAACTAAACCGATAATTTGAAGAGACTTGCAAAGATATCAAATCATGCATATAAGAATTCAGAGAAGAACCAAATAATATTCATAGATAATCAAGTTCATAAACCCACAATTCATCGGATCTCGGCAAACACACTGCAAAAGAGTATTACATTGGATAGATCTCCAAGAACAACGAGGAGAACTTTGTATTGAGATCCAAAGAGAGAGAAGAAGCCATCTAGCTAATAACTATAGACCCAAAGGTCTGTGGTAAACTACTCACACATCATTGGAGAGGCTATGGTGTTGATGTAGAAGCCCTCCGTCATCGAATCCCCCTCCAGCAGATCGCCGGAAAAGGCCCCAAGATGGGATCTCACGGGTACAGAAGGTTGCGGTTGTGGAAAAGTGGTTTCGTGGCCCCCCTCGATGTTTTCAGGGTATAAGAGTATATATAGGCGAAAGAAGTAGGTCAGTGGAGCTACAAGGGGCCCACGAGGGTGGGGGCGCGCCATCCTGCCTCGTGGCCGCCTCGTTGCGTCTCTGACTTCCACTCCAAGTGTCGGTGTGGAACGACACCTATGGGATCACAAGAATCCCTACTACGGTTGCTGGGGCGCAGGGTTGCAAGAAGAGCGGGATCAGTAGTCAGCACAAGGACTATTTACCCAGGTTCGGGCCACGAGGATGCGTAAAACCCTACTCCTGCTTTGGTGGGTGTATTCCAGAGAGTTCTTGAGCTCTCGAACTAGCTTTGGTGAGTGCGTGGTTCGAAATGGCTGAATCCCCCTCCAGTATGCTATGGGCCTCCTTTTATAGGCAAAAGGGGCTGCCACAGTGGCAGACAGGAGGTGGAAAGACGTACAGTATTGCGAGCTTATTGCTCGTATTACAGGACAAGTCGCAGTTAATGCGGCGCTGAGGTGTCCCCTAGCTTTATCGGGGACGGGGGCGAGGCTCGTCCCGTCTGTCGCCGCTCCTCCTCGCTTCGACACGCGCCCTGGCCAGCGATGCGTGCGGCGCCACGTAGGCAGGTAGGCAGCTGAGGTGGCACGGTGGTAGGGTCTTCACGACGATGCCGATGAAGACGATGACGACGCGAGTGACGCATCCGCGGGTGACGCAACGAGCGACATTTCTGGCTGATCCCTTGTTCTCCTGTCATTTCACCCTGCGCACAAACTCGGGTGTGGCCCATGAAAAACTTGTGAGAGCATTTTGAGAGGGGGAGCCCCTCATGTAAGCAAACTGCAGTTTTTACTTTCCTATGCAATGCGAGTTCGTGTCCTCGTGAGCTCATGAATCTGGGTGCGAGTTCTCTATCGTGGTTTACCTTAGTCAGTGCCAGCTTTGAGCTGGGTCGCGACGCGTCGAGTTTCTGTGAATCCTGCGGAGCCCGTCGCCCCGTTAGAAGGGGTCCCACGAGGGGTGAGCACCAGTTGTAGTGCCAGCAAGCGCTTAGCGTGCGTGTGCTTCGCGCAGTCCCGCTCGCGAGGAGCTCATGAGGGGAAGGCGGCGGACATGAGTCCCGGACAAAACGAGGTCCAGAAGGCAAGAAATTGCTCAAACGAGAAAAGGCTCCCCCCGCGTGCATCAACAAAAATTCAACTTCAACTCAAATCCAGATCCAGAAAGCAAAGCTACTGAGAAAGAGAGATCCAAAGCAAAAGGCCACGTCCGGCACCTAGTCTAGTCTTCTGGTCTTCAAGTCTTCTCACTAGCGTGGAGCTAAGTGCTGCCACTAGGCGTGGGAGGGAGCCCCAGGGCCTGAGGCCGGCACCCCTGAGACTCCGGGGCGTGTACAGCCCCAACTCATTATTACGTGAGAGTGTCACGGGCGGCGAGCTTCACAGGCACTGGGCCTTCTTCACAGGTACCGGCCTTGCTTCATATCGCCAGACGAGGGCCCCGCCTTGTGCCACCCTCGACCTCCTCTGAGCCGACCGGTCACCAGGACGACACAATGGAGGGAAAGAGGACGCCAGCGGTTCCCTCGGCGACCTCAGGTCCTCTGCCGGGGGAAGGGTTGGCGAGGCCTCCCCGGCAGAGGGCCTACCTCCGGGTGTCGCTAGGCGTCGTGCGCCGCGGGGAGGGGCCTTGCTCCTGGCTCCCTCTCGGCGGCCCCCAGCGTGTCTCCCTTGTTGGGACGGGTGCCGCCGTGCCAGGGTCGGCAATCGACATTGCAACCTGATTCATCTGCAACCCATGGTTAGCATAAGCCTGTTCCTGAGAGATTAGCGGTACCCTGTAGTTGCTGTTGCCGGCGCGATCTTTGTGGTTCTCCGTTGGTTCTTGGAAGGCTTCGGCTCCTAGCGCGCCCTCTCCCCAATCTTCTCCAATGAATGAGTCGAGGTCGTCCTCTGGTGCGTATCCTTGATCCATCATGCGGGGCACGTAGGCTTCCGGGGTCGTCACCCCGAACACCTCGCCATGGTGCCCCACGCTCCATGTTGCTTGGCCCGGGGTGGCGTCTTGAGGATTGTAGCGTGGCATCCTGCTGGGACCATGAAGGGCGACGCTTGTGCTCGCGCTTGTCACGGGCGGCATGGGGGAGTCGGAGCCCCCTGCGCCACTGGCCGTGCTGATGTTGACGAAGCCCCGGGCGTAGTCGATGGCACACGGATGTGGTGAGGTTCACCGCGCGGCCCTGTAGTGGCCTGGGGAGGAAGTCGATAGCAGAAGGGTGGCGCTCCCGACGCCGCTGCATCCAGCAGCTCGGCAACACGCTCCAGCAGCGTATCCCGGCCGCTCTCCATCATCCTGCATCGCAGCAGCTCCCTTGCCACCGTGAGTGCCGCCCGCATGTTTGCTTGCTCCCACCGCGAGTGTGGCGCCGTTGCTGCAGCATGACTCGCCGCTCTGGCCGCGGCTCGTACTTGCCACGGGGTGAGGGTGGATGACGCCTAGCCACGCTGTCCGCGCCCGGCGGAGTTTGGCAGTGCTCGCGTCGCCTGGAGTGCGGGGTCGAGGTCTTCATGGGCAGGCGGCACTGCCCGGGCTGGCAAGGCTGCCCAGCGATCGGAGCCGGCCCTTGAGTCGCCGGACATCGTGGATGCGGAGCGTCGGCGAGCTGGTTGGTGGAGAAGAAGCTCCGGCGCACCCCTACCTGGCGCGCCAAATGTCGGATGTGGGGTTCCGGCAAACCCTTGAGGTTCAAACACTGGGGTGCGCTCGAAGTCTTTCCCTCCTACCGATCTACACCCTAGCTCGCAAAGATCTCGCGGACGAACTCGACGAACTCGCAACACAGAGAGACATGAGGTTTATACTGGTTCGGGCCACCGTTGTGGTGTAATACCCTACTCCAGTGTGGTGGTGGTGGATTGCCTCTTGGGATGATGATGAACAGTACAAAGGAAGAACAGCCTCCTGAGGTTGAGGTGCTCTTGTGCTTGTCGAACTTGTGCGGGTGAGGATTCGGTGCCTCCTACTGTGGTGGCTAGACCTATTTATAGAGGCCCTGGTCCTCTTCCCAAATATTGAGCGGGAAGGGAGCCAACAATGGCGGGCGAATTTGAAGGGGGACAGCTAGTACAAGCTATCCTGACAAAAGCGGTCTTCGCCTGCGAAAAGCTCTGGTGGTGACGCTGTCTTGGGCTACACGATGACCTCCGTCTTGCCGTCCTCCTGGTCTTGGTCTTGTTGCACCAATGTAGCAACCTTTGCCTGATGCCTCGGTACTCTTCGCCTGCGCTGGCCTCCTTAGCACCAAAGAGCAAATAAGGACGTTGCGCGCTGGCGCCCGCCTAGTGCCGTTCGTCATGGCTCACGTCACGAGAGCCTCGTGAGGTTTTGCCCTGCCTTGATATCTCCGCTCCTCGCGAGCCTGCCTGGTTAGGCTACTCCAGAGGAGGTCTTGCGTCGTCCACCTCATGAAGCTTGGACCCTTGCGAGGGTCTTGGATGCCTTGTTGATGAAGATGGGCCATACGGCCTGCTGGCTTAGCCACGCTGTGGGCCGCAGGAAGGCAAGTCTGGGGACCCCCGTTCCCAGAACGCCGACAGTGCGTGGATCGAAAGAGCCGAATCCCCCTCCAGTATGCCATGGGCCTCCTTTTATAGGTGAAAGGGGCTGCCACAGTGGCAGACAGGAGGTGGAAAGGCGTACAGTATTGTGAGCTTATCGCTCGTATTACAGGACAAATCGCATTTAATGTGCCGCTGTGTCCCCTAGCTTTATCGGGGATGGGGGCGAGACCCGTCCGTCGCTGCTCCTCCTCGCTTCGACACGCGCCCTGGCCAGTGATGCGTGCGGCGCCATGTAGGCAGGCAGGCAGCTGAGGTGGCGCGGTGGTAGGGTCTTCACAAAGATCTGCATGCCGCCACGCAGGCGCTTGCTGAGTTGGCCTGGAAGCTGCATGTTGCCACGCAGGTGCCTGCCCAGCTGGTTTGGGCTAGCAGCTGCATGCGAACAGCGGTGGAGACTTGGCTGGTGCGGGCCTGGCAGTGGCCCTGCTGGCGTCTTCGGCGAGAGCCTTGCCGGGGGGGCGGCAAGGGTCTTGCCGTGGCGTGCTCTCGTCCCCGGAAAGAATCTTGCCGGGGGTCTCGTGGCTCTCCTCGGCAAGGATCTTGCCGAGGATCATTGTCTTCTAATCCTCATCTGATCTTGAATATGTCTTCACAAAGATCTGCATGCCACCACAGAGGTGCCTCCCGAGCCCTGGCCCCACGTGGCTGATGGTGTTGGGGACGTGCTCAAGGGTGGCTCGCCCTGTTGATGTTTGGGCGCGCTGCCCCGGCAAGGGTCTTGCCGCTGCTGAGGCAGTCCTCGGCAAGGGCCTTGCCGGGGGAAACTGCTCCGCCCCTCTGCTTCTTTGCGTTCTTGGTCTTGGCGTTGCTCTGGCTGTCTTGGGCTTCGGTTTTGCCTTGGTTCACCTCCCCTGTTCTGCTTGGTGTGGCCGTGGGCGCGGCTCTGACTGCCCGTGCACAGGTAAAGGGGTACAAAGGTGCGCCCCTTCTTTTGTACACCGACACCAAGTCTCCTGGATTGCGTTTGTTCCAAGAAAGATCCTCGCGAAGGTTTCGTTCCGTTTGGATTCCGTTTGATATTCCTTTTCTACGAAACACTGAAATAGGCAAAAAAAACAGCAAATTGCACTGGGCCTTTGGTTAATAGGTTAGTCCCAAAAATAAAATAAAAGAGCATATTAAAGCCCATTAAACATCCAAAACAGATAATATAATAGCATGGAACAATCAAAAATTATAGATACGTTGGAGACGTATCAGTGAGCATCATGAAATTGGTGATGGAGGATGGTTGATGATGACGATGGCGACGGATTCCCCTCTCCGGAGCCCCGAACGGACTCCAGATCAGCCCTCCCGAGGAAGATAAGGGCTTGGCGCGGCTCCATATCATAAAACGCGATGAATCCTTCTCCCTGATTTTTTTTTCTCCCCGAAAGTGAATATAAAGAGTTGGGGTTGAGGTTGGTGGAGTCCCAGGGGGCCGACGAGGAAGGGGGCGCTCCCTAGGGGGGCACGCCCTGCACCCTCGTGGACAGGGTGTGGGCCCTCGATGCCGATTCTTTCGCCAGTATTTTTCATTAATTCCAAAACGTGTCTCCGTGGATTTTCAGGTCATTCGGAGAACTTTATTTCTGCACAAAAATAACACCATGGCAGTTCTGCTGAAAACAGCGTCAGTCCGGGTTAGTTCCATTCAAATCATGCAAGTGATAGTCCAAAACAAGGGCAAAAGTATTTGGAAAAGTAGATACGTTGGAGATGTATCAATTCCCCCAAGCTTAAACCTTTGCTTGTCCTCAAGCAATTCAGTTGACAAACTGAAAGTGATGAAGAAAAACTTTACAAACTCAGTTTGATCTTGTTGTTGCAAATATGTAAAGCCAGCATTCAAGTTTTCAACAGAGATTATGAACTAACCATATTCACAATAGCATTTAAGTCTCATATTTACTCATATCAATGGCATAATCAACTAGCGAGCAATAATAATAAATCTCGGATGACAAGACTTTCTCAAAATAATCATAACATGATATAACAAGATGGTATCTCGCTAGCCCTTTCTGAGACCGCAAAACATAAATGCAGAGCACCCCTGAAGATAAAGGACTGACTAGACATTGTAATTCATGGTAAAAGAGATCTAGTCAACGTCATACTCAATGTAAATTAATAGCAATGCATCTGAATGACAGCGGTGCTCTCCAAATGGTGCTTTTTAATAAGAGGGTGGTGACTCAGCATAAAAGTAAATAGATAGGCCCTTCGCAGAGGGAAGCAGGGATTTGCAGACGTGCCAGAGCTCGAGTTTTGAAACAGAGATAAATAATATTTTGAGTGGCATACTTTCATTGTCAACATAACAACCAAGAGATCTCGATATCATCCATGGTACACACATTATAGGCGGTTCCCAAACGGAATGGTAAAGTTTATACTCCCCCACCACCAACAAACATCAATCCATGGCTTGTCCGAAACAACGGGTGCCTCCAACTAACAACAATCCTGGGGGAGTTTTGTTTGCAATTATTTTGATTTGAGCATGGGACTGGGCATCCCGGTTACCATCCATTTTCTCGTGAATGTTGAGCGGAGTCCACTCATCGTGAGAATAACCCACCTAGCATGGAAGATATAGACAGCCCTAGTTGATACATGAGCTATTCGAGCAGACAAAGTAGAATTTCATTTGAAGGTTTAGAGTTTGGCACATACAAATTTACTTGGAACGGCAAGCAAATACCACATATAGGAAGGTATGGTGGACTCATCTGGAATAACTTTGGGGTTTATGGAAGTGGATGCACAAGTAGTATTCCCGCTTAGTACAAGTGAAGGCTAGAAAGAGACTGGGAAGTGACCAACTAGAGAGCGACAGCAGTCATGAACATGCATTAAGATTAATCAACAATGAGTGCAAGCATGAGTAGGATATAAATCACCATGAACATAAATATCGTGGAGGCTATGTTGATTTTGTTTCAATTACATCCATGAACATGTGCCAAGTCAAGCCACTTGAATCGTTCAAAGGAGGATACCACCCTATCATACCACATCACAACCATCTTAATAGCATGTTGGCACGCAAGGTAAACCATTATAAACTCCTAGCAAATTAAGCATGGCATGAGCAACTATAATCTCTAATTGTCATTGCAAACATGTTTCATTCATAATAAGCTGAATCAGGAACGATGAACTAATCATATTTACAAAAACAAGATAGGTCGAGTTCATACCAGCTTCTCTCATCTCAATCAGTCCATCATATATCGTCATTATTGCCTTTCATTCGCACGACCGAACGGTGTGGATAATAATAATAGTGCACGTGCATTGGACTAAGCTGGAATCTGCAAGCATTCAATACAAGGGAGAAGACCAGGTAATATGGGATCTTTGTTAAATCAACAATAATGCATATGAGAGCCACTCAACATTTTCATCATGGTCTTCTCCTCTCGACCCCCAAAGAATAAGAAAAGCAATAAAACTATTTACACAGGAAAGCTCCCAGCAAGCAAAAGAAGAACGAGACATCTTTTTGGGTTTTCTTTTAATTACTACTACTACTACAGGCATGGAAAGTAAACTAGCTAAAAGCTACAACTAATTTTTTTTGGTTTTTCTTAAGGTTTTTCAAACACACAAGATGAACGCTTAGAAAAGAAAATAAACTAGCATGGATAGTACAGTGAAAAAGTATGAGCACCGACAACTAGAATGAGTGTGTAAACATGAATGTAATGTCGGTGAGAAATACGTACTCCCCCAAGCTTAGGCTTTTGGCCTAAGTTGGTCTATGGTCACTGCTGGCCTGGCAGATATCCAAAGTTGTAGCTGGGGTCGTACTGAGATGCAGCAGCTACTGCATGAAGAGCTGCAGCTTGGAGGCGAGCTGCCTCCGTCCTCCTCTCATACTCGTTCACCTCCTCCCTGGTTATAACATATCTCCTTTTTGCCTGAAAGTTAAAGAAAGTAGGAGCAGGGAGGGCAACATGGACAGTGAGCTGTGTGTCAAAGATTAGTCGGTACTGGAGGAACTGTTCATTCCTCTCGAGAAACTGATGGCGCACGATAGCACTATAATCTAGATAAGCAGGAGGCAACTCCATATCATTTTCATGTATGGGTACACCAAGATAATTAGCTACACGAGTTGCATAAATTCCACCAAACAAATCTCCACTTGTACCGTTAAGATGCAACCTTCATGCAACAATGGCCCCCAAGTTATATTGTTTATCACCTAATACCGCACTCTTGAGGACACAAAGATCAAGAACGCACATGTGACAAGCCTCATCTTTACCGTTAATGCATCTACCTATAAAGAGAGCAAAATAATGTATGGAAGGGAAATGAATGCTCCCTATGGTAGCTTGTGTGATTTCCCTAGATTCCCCCACAGTGATACTAGCAAGAAAGTCTTTATATATTTGTGAGGTTCACTAATATTGCCCCACTGCGGTAGTTTACAAGCAGTATTAAAATCTTCTAGGTCCATGATGTCTACTACACAACCTTATTCTTGTAGACGTTGTTGGGCCTCCAAGTGCAGAGGTTTGTAGGACAGTAGCAAATTTCCCTCAAGTGGATGACCTAAGGTTTATCAATCCGTGGGAGGCGTAGGATGAAGATGGTCTCTCTCAAAAAAACCTGCAACCAAATAACAAAGAGTCTCTTGTGTCCCCAACACACCCAATACAATGGTAAGTTGTATAGGTGCACTAGTTCGGCGAAGAGATGGTGATACAAGTGCAATATGATGGTAGATATAGATTTTTGTAATCTAAAAATATAAAAACAGCAAGGTAACTAATGATAAAAGTGAGCACGAACGGTATTGCAATGCTTCGAAACAAGGCCTAGGGTTCATAATTTCACTAGTGCAAGTTCTCTCAACAATAATAACATAATTGGATCATATAAATATCCCTCAACATGCAACAAAGAGTCACTCCAAATACACTAATAGCGGAGAACAAACGAAGATATTATTGTAGGGTACGAAACCACCTCAAAGTTATCCTTTCTGATCGATCTATTCAAGAGTTCGTAGTAAAATAACATGAGGCTATTCTTTCCGTTCGATCTATCCTAGAGTTTGTACTAGAATAACACCTTAAGACACAAATCAACCAAAACCCTAATGTCACCTAGATACTCCAATGTCACCTCAAGTATCTGTGGGTAAGATTATACGATATGCATCACACAATCTCAGATTCATCTATTCAAACCAACACAAAGTACTTCAAAGAGTGCCCCAAAGTTTCTACAGAGATTCAAGACGAAAACGTGTGCCAACCCCTATGCATAAGTTCACAAGGTCACTGAACCCGCAAGTTGATCACCGAAACATATATCAAGTAGATCACGTGAATATCCCATTGTCACCACAGATAAGCACATGCAATACATACATCAAGTGTTCTCAAATCCTTAAAGACTCAATCCGATAAGATAACTTCAAAGGGAGGAAACTCAATCCATTACAAGAGAGTAGAGGGGAGAAACATCATAAGATCCAACTATAATAGAAAAGCTCACGATACATCAAGATCTTGCCACATCAAAAACACGAGAGAGAGAGAGAGAGAGAGAGAGATCAAACACATAGCTACTGGTACATACCCTCAGCCCCGAGGGTGAACTACTCCCTCCTCGTCATGGAGAATGTCGGGATGATGAAGATGGCCACCGGTGAGGGATCGCCCCTCCAGCAGGGTGCCGGAATAGGGTCCCGATTGGTTTTTGGTGGCTACAGAGGCTTGCGGCGGTGGAACTCCCGATCTAGGTTATTTTCTGGAGGTTTATGTATTTATAGGAATTTTTGGCGTAGGTCTCACGTCAGGGGGGTCTCCGAGTCGTCCACGAGATAGGGGGACGCGCCCAGGGGGGTAGGGCGCGCCCCCCACCCTCGTGGACGCCCGGGACTCTTCTGGCCCAACTCTTTTACTCCGGGGGCTTCTTTTGGTCCATAAAAAATCATCAAAAATTGGCACGTCAATTGGACTCCGTTCGGTATTCCTTTTCTGCGATACTCAAAAACAAGGAAAAAACAGAAACTGGCACTCGGCTCTAGGTTAATAGGTTAGTCCCAAAAATCATATAAAATAGCATATAAATGCATATAAAACATCCTAGATGGATAATATAATAGCATGGAACAACAAAAAATTATAGGTACGTTGGAGACGTATCAGTCCATGGTATATGATTTATCATAAAGATCAAATAAAACAGTGTGAGAATTGCGTGAGGATGTAAATTTAAACCTCCTCACAAAGGAATCAGTTAAGTAGTGGTATTGTAGGCACTTATCTAACACGAAGTCCTCAAGATCAGCATTACGCACATACGCGTCAAATTCATCCTTGATGCATGCCTGGACCATAAACTCCTCTGACGGCCATTCACAAGGCCGCACTTGAGCTTCCATTGGTGGTTCATCGTCCGGCTCACGTATCGCGAGCCTTGGTCCTTGCTTCCTTGAGGGACCACCTTGGTACATTTTCCTATGCATTTTTCTTTCTCTGAAAAATTTCTGAAATTTTAGTGACTTAAAATAAAAGTGAACAAACTCAACAAGATTGATAGCAACTACTCCCACAAGTGCCTAGAGGCTATATCATGCATTAAAACTACTTTTGACCATATAAATTTGACATGCAAGCTCAAGAACAGGGTCACCTTGGCAGCAAAAATTTGCAATAAATAAAGCAGTAGAACAAAAACTAATTGGACCATTGGAGGAGTCACATACCGAAGAACAATCCCCCATAACAGTTTTGTGAATGGAGCTTTGAGCAAGGAGATCGGAAATGGCATCAAGATGAGCTAGAACACAGGTTTGAGCTATGGGAGGATTTTTTTTGGAGGAAGACGAAGTGAGTAGGTGCTGGAATAAGTGGAGGGGGTCCACGTGGGGACTACGAGGCAGGGGGGCGCCCCAGGGGGGTGGGCGCGCCCTGTGCCCTCGTGGCCAGATGGTGGGTCCCCCTGGTGTGTTCTCAGTACCAGATATTCTTAAATATTTTACAAAAAATCATATTTCATTTTTAGGACATTTGGAGAACTTTTATTTTCGGGATATTTTTATTGCAAGGATAATTCAGAAAACAGACAGAAAATACTATTTTTGCTTTATTTAATCTAAACAACAGAAAGTAAAAGGAGGGTACAGAGAGTTGTGCTTTCTAACTTCATCCATCTCATGCTCATCAAAAGGAATCCACTAACAAGGTTGATCAAGTCTTGTTAACAAACTCTTTCCAAATCATATGAAACCGGAGAATTTTCGAATAACACTAGGTTACCACAACGGGGATATGCATGTCCCCAACAATAAGAATATCATAGTTCTTCTTGACAGTAGGAAGAGGGAATTCAAAACCTCCAATAGTAATCATTGAAATTTTTCCAATAGAATTGATACTGTGGACTTGAGGTTGTTTCCACGGAAAGTGTACCGTATGCTCATTACCATTAACATGAAAAGTGACATTGCCTTTGTTGCAATCAATAACAGCCCCTGCAGTATTCAAAAAGTGTCTACCAAGGATAATCGACATACTATCATCCTCGGGAATATCAAGAATAACAAAGTCCGTTAAAATAGTAACGTTTGCAACCAGAACAGGCATATCCTCACAAATACCGACAGGTATAGCAGTTGATTTATCGTCCATTTGGAAAGATATTTTAGTAGGTGTCAACTTATTCAAATCAAGTCTACGATATAAAGAGAGAGGCATAACACTAACACCGGCTCCAAGATCACATAAAGCAGTTTTAACATAGTTTATTTTAATGGAGCATGGTATAGTCGGTACTCCTGGATCTCCTAGTTTCTTTGGTATTCCACCTTTAAAAGTATAATTGGCAAGCATGGTGGAAATTTCAGCTTCCGGTATCTTTCTTTTATTTTTAACAATATCTTTCATATACTTAGCATAAGGATTCATTTTAAGCATATCAGTCAAACGCATACGCAAAAAGATAGGTCTAATCATTTCAGCAAAGCGCGCAAAATCCTCATCATCCTTTTTATTGGATAGTTTAGGAGGAAAAGGCATGGGTTTCTGAACCCATGGTTCTCTTTCTTTACCGTGCTTCCTAGCAACGAAATATCTCTTATCATAACGTTGATTATTTGATTTTGGGTTATCAAGATCAACAGCAGGTTCAATCTCTACATCATTGTTATTGCTAAGTTGAGCATCAACATGAACACCATCATTAACAATATCACTAGGTTCATGTTCATTACCAGATTGTGTTTCAGCATCAGAAATAGAAATATCATTGGGATTCTCAGGCGTGTCAACAACAGGTTCACTAGAAGCATGCAAAGTCCTATCATTTTTCTTTTTCTTCTTCTTAGAAGGATTGGGTGTATCAACATTTGTTCTCTGAGAATCTTGCTCAACTCTCTTAGGGTGGCCCTCAGGATACAAAGGTTCCTGAGTCATTCTACCCCCTCTAGTCATAACTCTAACAGCATTATCATTTTTCTTTATTTAATTCATTGAGCAAATCATCTTCTGCTTTAAGCACTTGTTCTACCTGAGTGCTAACCATAGAAGCATGTTTACTAATAATTTTAAGTTCACCTTTAACTCTAGACATATAATCACTCAAGTGTTCAATCATATAAGCATTACGTTTCAATTGTCTACCAACATAAGCATTGAAGTTTTCTTGTTTAACAATAAAATTATCAAACTCATCCAAGCATTGGCTATCAGACTTATTACGAGGAATATCACCTTCATCAAATCTATAGAGAGAATTTACCATTACTACCTGTGTCGGGTTATTAAGACCATGTATTTCTTCAATAGGTGGTAAATTCTTAACATCTTTAGCTTTAATACCCTTTTCTTTCATAGATTTCTTTGCCACTTGCATATCTTCAGGACTGAGAAATAGAATACCCCTTTTCTGCGGAGTTGGCTTAGGAGTTGGTTCAGGAAGTGTCCAATCATTATCATTACTCAATATATTATTCAATAGCAATTCAGCTTGCTCAACAGTTCATTCCCTCAAAACACAACCAGCACAACTATCCAGGTGGTCTCTAGAAGCATCGGTTAGTCCATTATAAAAAGATATCAAGTATTTCATTTTTCTTGAGAGGATGATCAGGCAAAGCATTAAGTAATCGGAGAAGCCTCCCCCAAGCTTGTGGGAGACTCTCTTCTTCAATTTGCACCAAATTATATATTTCCCTTAAGGCAGCTTGTTTCTTATGAGCGGGGAAATATTTAGCACAGAAGTAATAAATCATATCCTGGGGACTACGCACACAACCAGGAGCAAGAGAATTAAACCATGTTTTAGCATCACCCTTTAATGAGAACGGAAATAACTTAAGGATATAGTAGTAACGAATTTTTTCCTCATGAGTGAATAGGGTGGCTATATCATTCAATTTAGTAAGATGTGCCACAACAGTTTCAGATTCATAGCCATAAAAAGGATCAGATTCAACCAAAGTAATTAACTCAGGATCGACAGAGAAATCATAATCCTTATCAGAAATACAGATAGGTGAAGTAGCAAAAGCAGGGTCATATTTCATTCTGGCATTCAAAGACTTTTCTTTCAGCTTAGCTAACAGTTTCTTAAGATCATATCTATCTTTGCAAGCAAAAAGGTCTCTAGCAGTTTCTTCATCCATAACATAACCCTCAGGCACATCAGGAAATTCATATCTAGGGGGAGAATCTTCATCATCACTTTCATCAATATTATCTGTTTCAATAATTTCATTCTCTCTAACCCTAGCAAGTTGTTCATCAAGAAATTCACCTAATGGCACATTATTATCAAGCATAGAAGTAGTTTCATCATAAGCATCATGCATAGCAGAAGTGGCATCATCAATAACATGCGACATATCAAAATCAATAACATGTGTAGGTATCGCAAATTCACTCATAACAGAAGGTGAATCAAGTGCAGAGCTAGATGGCAGTTCCTTACCTCCCCTCGTAGTTGAGGGAAAAATCTTGGTTCTTTCATCTTTCAAGTTCCTCATAGTGATCAACATATATAAATCCCAAGTGATTCAAAGAATAGAGCTATGCTCCCCGGCAGTGGCGCAAGAAAATAGTCTTGATAACCCACAAGTATAGGGGATCGCAACAGTTTTCGAGGGTAGAGTATTCAACCCAAATCTATTGATTCGACACAAGGGGATCCAAAGAATATTCTCAAGTATTAGCAGTTGAGTTGTCAATTCAACCACACCTGAAAGACTTAATATCTGCAGCAAAATATTTAGTAGCAAAGTAGTATGGAAGTAACGGTAACGGTGGCAAAAGTAACAGTAATAGTTTTTGTAGCAATCGTAACAATGGCAACGGAAAAGTAACTAAGCAAAGATCAATATGTGAAAAGCTCGTAGGCAATGGATCAATGATGGATAATTATGTCGGATGCGATTCCTCATGCAACAGTTATAACTAGGGTGACACAAAACTAGCTCCAGTTCATCAATGTAATGTAGGCATGTATTCTGAATATAGTCATACGTGCTTATGGAAAAGAACTTGCATGACATCTTTTGTCCTACCCTCCCGTGGCAGCGGGGTCCTATTGGAAACTAAGGGATATTAAGGCCTCCTTTTAATAGAGTACCGGACCAAAGCATTAACACTTAGTGAATACATGAACTCCTCAAACTACGGTCATCACCGAGAGTGGTCCCAATTATTGTCACTTCGGGGTTGCCGGATCATAACACATAGTAGGTGACTATTGACTTGCAAGATAGGATCAAGAACTCACATATATTCATGAAAACATAATAGGTTCAGATCTGAAATCATAGCACTCGGGCCCTAGTGACAAGCATTAAGCATAGCAAAGTCATAGCAACATCAATCTTAGAACATAATGGATACTAGGGATCAAACCCTAACAAAACTAACTCGAGTACATGGTAAATCTCATCCAACCCATCACCGTCCAGCAAGCCTACGATGGGATTACTCACGCACGGCGGTGAGCGTCATGAAATTGGTGATGGAGGATGGTTGCTGATGACGATGGCAACGGATTCCCCTCTTCGGAGCCCCGAACGGACTCCAGATCAGCCCTCCCGAGGAAGATTAGGGCTTGGCGGCGGCTTCGTAGCGTAAAACGCGATGAATCCTTCTCCCTGATTTTTCTCTCCCCAAAAGTGAATATATAGAGTTGGGATGGAGGTCGGTGGAGTCCCAGGGGGCCCACGAGGCAGGGGGCGCGCCCTGCACCCTCGTGGACATGGTGTGGGCCCCCTGATGCTGATTCTTTCGCCAGTATTTGTCATTAATTCCAAAACGTGTCTCCGTGGATTTTCAGGTTATTCCGAGAACTTTTATTTCTGCACAAAAATAACACCATGGCAGTTCTGCTGAAAACAGCGTCAGTCCGGGTTAGTTCCATTCAAATCATGCAAGTTAGAGTTCAAACAAGGGCAAAAGTGTTTGGAAAAGTAGATACGTTGGAGACGTATCAACGATCCGGTGGCGGTGGCAGAAGAAGTTCCAGCCCCGGCCAAGCACCATGTGCCCCTCAAAGTTCTGGACCTACACCCAGAACTCGCACCACTTGTTCGCCGACAGCCTGACCACGCGCGGGAGCTGCTTGATGACCAGCCACTCGTTCATCACCTCCACGAACTTGCGATGGATGACGAGCATGGCGAGGTCTTCGGCGTCCTTGATTTGCTGGTAGAAGCGCAGCGGCTCCCGAGCCCCCTCCTCGTGGCCGGCCCTCAGAGATCCTCCCCTTGAACAAGGCAGGCTCATGAAGGCGACCCTGCCAGGAAGGTCCACCCTCTTGAGCCACCTGTTCATGGGGATGAGATCCTTGGCACCCTCAGCTCCAGCCACCACCTGAGCTCCTCCACCCACCACGTCCCAGTCACTCTTCAATATCTTGTCAGGTAAGATGACAAGTATTAGAGGTGCTTGCAAAATTAACAACCACTGATCAGTGGCATTAGCTCCTCTGCAAATGCCACTGATCAGTTGCACTAGCACTACAGCAAATGGCACTGATCAGAGACATTTTCCCAAGAGCAAATGCCATTGATCAGTGCACAAACTCTTTGCCAAATGCCACTTATCAATGGCACTTGCTCTTGGACAAATGCCACTGATCAGTGCCATTTGCTCTTGTGCAAGTGCCACTGATCAATGGCGCTTGCCCAAGAGCAAGTGCCACTGATCAGGGGACTTTCCCAAGAGCAAGTGGCACTGATCAGTGGTAGTTTCCCATGAGCAAATGCCACTGATCAGTGGCATCTGGTCTTCTGCAACTTCCACTCATCAGTGCACTACCCTAAGCATGGCAACATCTAAAAATAGCACCCATGTGCACCCATGCACATTTGGCAGCATCCTAAAATGGTCCTACTACATGCATGTATAAGAATCTACGGCATGCAACACAAACCCTAGCTTGAACATGTATGTAGCAACATGAACATCAACATGAACATGATCCTAGCTTGAACATGAACATGCCATTTGCATGAACACATATTCTAGCAAGACCCTAGCATGAACACAGATCCTAGCAAAGCACACTAGCATTGGGGATTCTAGCATGAACACAGATCCTAACATGAACACAGATCCTAGGAAAGCACTAGCAGAAGAACATTATCCAAGAACACACACTGTAGCAAACAAGAACAGATCGGTCGGATTCGATTCGATCGGGATCGCATCGAATCGAATCTACTCGAATCCTATCGAATCCAATATGTACTAGCACATGCCTAAGAAAGAAACCCCTAATCTACATCTACAAGCAAGCCTTGGGGATTCTTTGACTCACCGGAGCTTGCGCAGTCGTAGTGAACCAAGGCCGGGGTGAAAACCCCGGCGGGAAGGAGAGAGGTGGCGGAGCAGAGGAGGAGCTAGCCCTGGCGACGGCCGGCGGCATCGGCCCCGTGCTCATGGCCACGCCAGAGGTCGAGGAGGATGGCGCGCCGACAGGAGAAAACCCTTGGACAGGGGTCAAGAAAACCCCCTGCCCAATGGAGTCCCAAGAAGTGGCGGCTCCGTGGACGACACTGGCACCAAGCCCACGACCACGAGGTCCGGAAACAGTGGCGGACCTGGAACGGCCGACACCGCAGTGGCCGACCCTCGTGGTGGCCGGCAGCAGATGGGGGACGGCGCTCGCAGCACCGACGCCAGGTCCCTGCCCGAGTTCTGGAGCCCGGCCACCCAATGCTCTTGGATGCTGGTGATGCGCTGGTGTACGGGGGTCAGAGGGCGGCGCGGCGGTGGTCGAGGCGGAGCCATCGGATAAGAGGAGAGGGAGGGGCAGTGAGGCAGAGAGGCGTGCTAGCGGTGGGAACAGTGCGGGGCGGTAACATGAGAGTGGGAGGGGAGTTACGAGACGTCCCCTCCGTCTCCCCCGCTGCCCGAGGCGTGCAACCTCCTCGCACGTGTGGCCGCGTCGAGCCAGGCTCACAAGAAACTGCCGATTCGGCAGTTTCCGCCGGGCCAGGCTCAAGAGGTTCGTGCGGGCCACGAATCGCATGCAGCCCAGCCAACCAAATAGACCACGCACATCCCGCGCGGGCCTGGTTGGGCTGCATGCGGGCAACCAAACACGCCCCAGAAGACTTGTCATTTCGCAGCTAAGCATTGCACGCGTTCCTGACGCGGCACAACTTTCCTCATCATGTGTTGGCCATGCGATAGTCAGAAGAGTCAGAGAACTGACCGGTCGGCTCATGCTAAGTCGATCCTCACTCCATTGGGTATCTGACAAGGATAGCCGTCACCCCGACGTGCAAGAACCGCCCAAGTTTGCCCATTCGATCACCGGGCATCTGTGATGAAGCGACGTTTTTTCTTGGCACGAGTCATAAGGCCTTGTACAATGCTAGGTGCTTAGGGAGATGCTTAGAAAAATAAACCGAATTTTTCTGAAGCACCAGTGCTTATTTTTATAGGAGAGACACCTAACTAAACGTCTATCCAATACAAATAAGTACAAGGCCTAAGGCGGCCAGAGCAGAATCGATGCATAAACGATGCACTGTCGTCCTCCAGAGGGCGGCAAACAACACGAACGCATCCTATACACAAACACCACCGCTGCCGTTTAAAGAAAAAATAAATAGAACGAGCACATGAGCATTTCACAGGAGCTGCAAAAGCAACATGGAGACAACCAAATCATAGGAAAAACGAATGACGGGGAACAGACAGGTCAGCAACCCTGGCGGTGAAGCAACCACTAGATTATAAAAACACAGATATCCAACTTTCGATCGTAAAATAGGATCAAGTTTTATCGAATTTGCATAGGAGCACCCGGCGATGCAGCCCACTGCAATCATACCCATCCAATTGTCTTAGGATCAACAGCCACTATATTACCCCCTCTATATTGCGTTTATTTATCGCTCTGTATCTCCGTCTGCTTCCTATATATATTAGCCACTGTTACAACCGACTTGCCAGTTGATTCATTGCTCCATTTATGAGTGATGAGTTGTTTCTCTGGCACAGTTGTTTTACCACACGGTACATAGCCAATACATGTACGGAGAGAGTGTGATATTTCTTTTTTTTACTACTTCAGCAGTGAGGTAATATATTTTAACGCAACCATTATATAAGCACAAGCCCAAATACTAATTTCTAGGAAATTATGGAAATAAATTGGAGAGATTTTTCAACACGTTTGATGTTTTTTAATCTTAAGTGAAAAAATGAGAACATCGTGGTAATAGTTCTATAAACTTTTTCATAATAATCTCAGGATTTTTTTTGAAAATCTCAGGAATTATTCTCTTCTAAAAAATCTGAGAATTTAACAATAAAAATTACAAGAAAGATGCAATTAATCGCGCAATCAAAACTAATGTATGATGTCACACACACAAACGAAATTGCTTATATTTTTTATAGTGCTTCGTCCTGGTTATTGTTATTAAATGTACGTATATCCAAAGTCTTTGTCATTTAATGCATCGTTGAAATCTGTGATATGTTTTGTCAGACACACTATCTCGAATTAAATGTGTATGGACAGCTTTTTACTGCTCGCGTATATGCAAGCACGCAATATTGCGATCTCGCTATCAATTAAGGAAAACGTTTTGAGTCGGCACGCCATCCGAGTATTGCGCCGGTCCTGTGCGAGCCATCTGATCATTTCAGATCGTGTGCCTCACATGCCTGCGTTGGACAGGACCCACGCAGCACACACTGCAGCTTTTACCTTATCTATTCACGGACGTCCCATCCCCTCGCTTTCTTCCTCGCGAAACGCAAGCTTCTCCTTTCTTATTCCCCATCGCACCACACACCATGGCTCCAGCCGTTCTAGTGCTGCTGCACTCCGAGGCCATGGCTGCCGCCACCGTCGATGCTACCGCTGACTGAGCACATGGTTTCTCTATACGACGGTGACATACTCAGCCACATCTCTTTTCGTTTTTGCTGCAACTGGTGCCGCTAGAAGCTACAACCATCGTCGGGGAAGCTGGAACCGGCCTAGATTTTTGCTACAACCAGGCAACGGCGAGTGTGGTTGGGGATGACAACACCACAATTTAAGCTGCAACGGGCAACCAGGAAAGCTGCCACCGGCTCACGGATTTGCTACAACTAGAAAGACGATGAAGTGTGGCTGGCAACGACGGGCTGCAAATTTGTTGCATCCGGAAGCGGGAAAGCTACTACCAGCGACCGAATTCGCTGCAACCGGCGAGCGGTGGTGCGACGAGCGGCGACATGGGTGACCATGGCGACCATGATTTTTGCTACGACCGGTACTATTTTTGCTACCACCGCGGTGAGCCCATGCTGCAAGCGGTGCAGCGACAGGGAGCTGCGACCTCGACAACGGATGCTGGAACCGGCGTGATACATTGCGTGAATGCTACAACTATCGAGGGAAAAGCTCCAACCTCGATGGAGAAAGCTTCATCCGTCGGGGAAATAGCTTCAACCTCATAGGAAAAATCTTCAACCGTCAGAACGGAACTTGCTTCCAACAGGAGATGGACGGGAGATGCGAATGGAGGAGGCGATGGGGCACGCGCATGGCGGAGGATGCAGCGGTCGTGACCGAAGACGTGCCTGCTGGTGGTGCGGGCGGGGGATGGTGGTGCGGGCGCACAGCGCATAGGAGAATGAGATCTACAGGGGGAAGAAGTGAGTTGACTCGTGGGGAGAAGAGATTCTAATATGACGGCTGCGAGTTCTCCAATCGAACGATGCCCATACGACCGATGGAAGCCTGCGCCGGTCGACCAGCGCAGATCACTTCCCATCAATTAAACGAGACCTGCACCGATCCCCAAAGTTACCATGAGTGGCTTTGATTCCAGATGAGTGTGTCGCCGTGTTCTCCTCGTTCACGTCCCGAGTTTTACTGTCTTTTAGACAACCAAACAATACAAAAGAATAAGCGTCCAGGTACAACATGCCACAACTGGCACATTCAACACGACCTTTCATCAAAGACGCTGCCTACCAAGGCTACACGACACATCAATGTCAATAGTTCACGACATGTCCAAGATCTCCTCGTACCTACAACACTCCTCTACTTTCACCCGCAAAAAAAACACTCATCTACTTTGAAGGCGTACGAACAAACCTTCTCCAAGAAGGGGGCTGGATCAGATGTCCTACACACCCAGCAATGCTACATCGACGGACTTCTGCGGGATTTTACAGGGTGTGTTGCAGCTGTGAAATTGTGATTGGACTAAGGGGAGATTGGGGCCCCACCCACCTGAAAATCAGGGGATGTTTAGTTGGTTAGGAAGGAGCCTATAGAAGCTTGTAGGGCTCTCTACGTCTAGCATTTTTGCCTACACACCATGTCATCGAGGTTCGTTTCCTCGTGGCGCAGCTTGAGGCATGACAAAGCCAACCAACACTAGTGCAGAATTGGGCATTAGTCCCGGTTAAGGTGGGGATTAAATGCCCCCCTTTAGTGCCGGTTCATCACGAACCGGGACCAAAGGCCCACCACGTGGCACGAGCCCGCGTCGGGGGCTGGGGGTCATTTAGTCTCGGTTGGTGACACCAACTCGGACTAAAAGGTTTAGGGGTTTATGGTTTATTTTTCTTTTTAATTTTGTGTTTTCCATTTAATTCTTTTTCATTTCAAACATATTTTACGCTACTACATACTTTACATGTTATGCATATAAATAAACAGAATTTTTCATAGAACCGATCATATATATATATCATCGAATTTCTCGTACGACCATTCACACACACACACACATATATATAAACACTATTCTGATCACAGGACCAGAATAATATTTTGATCACAACCAGAACTTCCTGAGTTACATAGCCTGAACTTCCATCTGTAGGAACCCGACCTTCGGGCTATCTTCGCAACCGTGTCTCCCCGTACGAATTATTTTGGTCAGTCATGTTTTATATGATGTAAGTGTAATCTAGAAACAATTTTAGCAACTAAATTCCCATTTTAAATAGGAATCTCGCTCATTGGCAGATTTTGCTCTCGGGTCGTGATGAACATGCGTCTGTTGCAATTTTACTGTCTAAGTTGTTCGACCTAAACTTCCCCCAGTGCTAGGTTGAACTTCCGCAAACGTTGCCCAAATGGGGCTTGTGATATACTGTTGGAAAGCTATGGACATGAGTATCATGACCCAAGTTAAATTTTTTGGCAAAATGTAAGCGGTTTAAGAGCAGTTTTGAAAATCCTTTTTCTTCATATAAAAACATGAGTCGTATTTTCGATCACATTTCTAAATCATTTATTGGAATGAGACAAATAATATGGTTTGGAAAGCTGCTGCAAAACCGCTCCTTCCACATGTTGAAAGTTTTCTCTAATTCCCATGGTTAAAGAGTAATTTGGAAAATCGTAAAATTTCACAAATCGAACAGCCGAGTTCGTATTTTTGATTCCATTTCTAAACGGCTAACCCAATTGAGGCAAATAATATGGCGTTGGAAAGCTTATGAAAATGTGCTACTCTTTCATCTTGAAAGTTTTTTTTAATTTTGAACTGTTTAAAATTAATTTAGAAAACGGGACAAGTTCCACTGAGTTCGTATTTTCGAGCTAATTTTTAACCATATGTCCGAATACAGCAAATGATATGGCGTTGGAAAGCTTGAGGAAATGCGAAACCTTTTGGTATATATTGTTTCTCCCAATTCCTTACGGTTTTAAGTAAATTTTGAAAATGGATTAAAATGTTTTTTGGCCGTAATTTCTACAAACTTTATCGGAATGGGGCAAATAATATACCGTTGAAAAGCTACGAAAAATGCAAAACTTTCTCATGTTGATGGTTTTCTTTGATTCTTAGCCGTTTTCAAGTAATTTCAGAAACGGCGAGATCATTCGTTCTACTTTTATCGCGAAACAGATTCTTCGAAAATGCACCGCGTGAAGAACTTGAACTTCTCGGCGTGTCTACTTGAACTTCACTCTGTTTTTCACATGTTTTTTTGCTCGTAGCTCTCCATCCGCTCTCTGTAATTGAGCAAGTGATATACCGATGGAAATCTGCTGTAAACACGCAACTTTCCCGTGTTGATCATTTTTACCATACGCGCGACGATTTTAAAAGTTGTTCATCTGAAATTCATTCAGTGCAGTAGTTGAACTTCCTGTTGTTTTCATGTTGAACTTCTGTGACGTATTTTCATTTGTAATTTTTCTCATACATTCGTTAGTGTTATAGAAATGATATTCCTTTTGTACAAACCCTTCTTACAATAATTTTAGAAATGATATTCCTTTTGTACAAACCCTTTTTACAATAATTTTTTAACTTTCTCTGCCTGAGTATTTGAACTTATAACAACAACAAAAATTGGACCTTGCCTTTTAATTCATTTTTCTCATATTAAATGCACACCATGTAGTACATGAACTTTTTCTCATTTTTATAATTTGAATTTTTTATTTTCTTTTTGAAAACAAATTGCTCCCAAACAATAACTGAACTTCTTTGTGGATTGAGAGAATTATTTTAAAACGCAAAAAAAACAATTTCTTTTTTGTATTTTCAAACATGGAAATACAAGGTGAACATCTCTTGCAAGAATTTTTGAACTTCCCGGGACAGAGCACTTGAACTTCTTGCAACAAACCTATTAAGCTTTTTGGTTTCTATTCTTATATTCTTATCTGAAACCCATTCTGTGTAATAGTTGAACTTTCTGTTGTTTTCACCTTAAACTTCTGTCACGTATTTTTGTTCAACCTCTCTCACACGAATTTTTGAATTTTCTCAGGCTGAGCACTTGAACTTCTAGAAACAAAACTTTCAGCCTTTGATTTTTTCATTGTTTTTTAATACAAAATGCACACCGTGTAGTACGTGACCTTCTCGCAGTTATCAATTTGAACTTCTCTTGGTTACGTGAAAATGTGAGTTTTTTATAGACATTGAACCGCTCATTTTTTATTGGTTTCAATCTTTAGCATTGGGGAAATCTGAGTTTTTATAAACATTAAACAACTTCATATTTTTTTTAATTTTGGACTTCTTGGTGTTATTCATTAGTAACGGGAAAAGTCCTAGTTATGTAATAAATATTGAACTGCTCAAGTATTTAAAGTTGAACTTCTAGATCTTAAAAAAAATAGGGGCAAATATATGTTTTACAAACTTTTTAAACTACTGGGTTTTTTTAATTTGACCTTCTTGGTTTTATAATAAACATTTCTAAACTTCTATGTTATTTAAATATGAACTTCTCCAATTTTTTAGTAAAATGAAGAAACACCATTTTTTATAAACTGTTCGAACTACTCCATTTTTTATTTTTGAACTTATCTGTTTATTCTAAAGTAAGGGGGAAAATCATGGGTTTGTAATAAACATTAAACCGCCCTATTATTTGAATTTGAACTTTAAGGTATTTTTTAGAAATGGTTAAACTTACAAAACAAATTATGGTTTTTCCACTTTCTACGAACCTACTATGTTATATCATTTGAAGTTTTTTTTTGTCTCACAACATTTTTAGGCATTTTTTTGCTGTCGGTGAAATGTCCTAGGTGTTCCCTTTTTTCATTTTATGAATTTCTTCTGTATGTAGTACACTTGAACTTCAGAATTTCTGAAACATGAACTTCTCTATGTAGTTTTTTTCTAAAAGTTTCTGAAAAATGAAATTGCCATGCGTCTACTAATACAACGACATGTTGTTATATTAGTGTGAACTTCTCACAAAAATCAAAACGAAACACAAAAGTTAACAAAACCATCGCTGTTTGTACACAAGAAAAATACAATTTGACATGTTTGGCCATATGATAAGATGTAGGCAGCAGCAGCAAGGAGCATTAGAGTTTGACTGTGTCAGACGGCTTTGTTGAACGACCGCACATGGCCAGAACAGAGGAACCGCGGGTTGAGGTGCCACATTGGCGGCGATGGCGCCACACTAACTTGATCATCTTGGTTTGTACTAAAATTGAACTTCTTGGTTATTTAAATTCGAACCTCTAGGTTTTTATATAACCCCTTTATTATTAAAAATTGAACTTCTTTGTATTTTTAATTTGACTTGCTTGGTTCTGTAATAAACATTGAACCTCTATGTTTGTGAAATTTGAACCTCTAATTTCTTTTGGAAACATGGAAAATGCTTTCTTTTAAAAGTGAACACTCTCTGAAACAACACTCTCTAAAACAACAATTCTAGACAAAAAACAAAAGGAGAGAACCTCTTCCCAACTTTTATCAATATTCATTAACATGAACATTTATTCTTTTACATCCAACATGGATACAAGTCTACTACAACAGTTCCGTCTCGAGGGATAATTGTAGCATATATGTCAAAGTTGGTTGATAACATCGGCATGCATATACCAATGATATCCAGAGAGTGCCGGTGTTCTAGAAAATATACTTGGACATATTTTTCACCTTCTGGAACAATTTCTACCTTCAGCCTGTTTTTCATTCCAAAAGGTGAGCAAACTGGACAACAAAGTATAATCCTCATTTTGTTTAGAGCTGAACTGAATAATCTGGTGAAGCCGGCCTGCAACGATGGCCAGTTTTTTCAGAGGTAAACACAAAAAAGTGATGAAATTGGAGGGCAGGGGTTGTGGCCTCGCGAACCGACGCGAAGTGATCCCATGATGGAGGCGAACTAGGGGAGTCAGGTGGTTCCTGGGGTCGCTCATGGAAGAATCGGGGGCGACCGGGGGCGCGCTGGATGGTGGCAGTGAACTGCCAGAGGTGGCGGTGGCGAACGGCCTGAGTGCCGCGGCGGTAGGGTATCTTCAGTCGGGAACCTCGGCGGCGGCCGGCGGGATCAGAGCTAGGCAGTGGCGCCCCAGGATCCACGGCCCGTGATGGCACCCAGGTTCCACGGCTTGCTCGTCTTCAGTCGAGGACCCCGGAGGCGGGCGGGATCCAAAGACAGGCGGCGGCGCCCAGTATCCATGGTTGGCGACGGCGCGCAGGATTCGCTACCAAGGTGGATCGGGGCAGAGGTGGTGGTCCATGGTGGCAGTTAGAAGCAGGCACGGGTGGCGGCGCGCCAGGAGGAAGGCGGGGGCGACGGCGTCCCAGGAGGAGTCTAGGGGCGGCCTCGTGCCGGGAGAAGGCGGGGACGACAGTGCGCCGGGAAGGAGGCGGGGGTGCTGGCGCGCTGGTAGGAGGCATGGTAGGCAGCGACGACGATAGGATCGGGGGGCGTTGGGGATCGAGGGAAGAAGTGGTGGACGAGAGATCGTGGATGGGATTTTTTCCCGCTATATGGATTCCGGAGTTCCGGAAGTTCGGGAGGGAGCAGTCGGGCCCTTATAGGGCCTTCTTTGATCCAAATAGTTATTCTAATTCCAAGATTAGAATAGTGTTGTCATATATATAGTAATACTATTCATCACCCAGGTTGCAGAATAAGTTATTCTTCGTTCGAGGTAATCTTACGATCGCTTCATAAATAAATTACATTTGAAATACAAATAGTTACATTTATATTGATTCACTACGTAAAATTTGGTATAAAAAACAAAAATAAAAAGGTTATAAGACCAGAAATATCGCATTTTATGTATGTTTTTACGTTCGTAACTTTACGTAACATAAAATATTTTTTACGGCAAGTATATATTTTCTTACGCTTTCTTTTTACGTATGAAATAAGACAAAATTTACGAAACGTAAAAATACGGTGCATTGATGTCAAAATAGAAAGGGGGTGAAGAATAACTATTCCTCACCCAGGGTGACGAATAGCGCAACCCTTCATATATATATATATATATATATATATATATATATATATATATATATGGAAAATCCATCCTATCACCTGGGGTAGTTACCCCACATGTCTCATATATTACCATGTGGTAGTATATATTCTACTTTATCATTTTAAGTATATTCATATACTATATATAATATATTCCAAATTAAGTTACATGAAAAAATTGCAAGTTAGCCCATGATTTTTATTATATTTGTGAAATACATACATATTTATACGTAAAAAGGAGCATACTCAAAATACGATACATACTACCAAAAAAATATTATATATATATATATATATATATATATATATATATATATATATATATATATATATATATATATTATATATATATATATATATATATATATATAACCTCCGCGCGCCGATAAACCATAAGAAGAATACTTGAAACTTACACTTAGACACTTGAGTAACCAATCAAATCGTACATCTTGTGGCATGCTCACCAATATTGATGTAAAGTGAGATGATCAGGGTTGATGATGTGATGCGAAGGGAAGGGGCCACTCAATTCAATTCAATGTCGTAATCCGACCTGGCTTCTCATGTCCGCACTTGGGACAGATTGATACTCGTTTTTTGCTGGATTTGAACTTGCTTAAAAAGAAAGGACTCAGCTTCCGTAAAAGTGATCGATGAAGAAGCTCAAAAGTCTCAATCCATACATATATATATGATAACACTATTTTAATTGTAGAATTAAAATAGATCACGAGGCGCCATAGGGCCGGACCGGATGCTCCCGAACTCCCGAACCGGGCAGCGATAAACAAAAGAAAAAAAAGGCCCACCCACCTCCCCTAATCCCGATCCACCATCTACCCCGATCCAGATCCCCCACCTCCCTCCCGCACCTCCTGCCCCAAACCGGCAACGCGCCCGCCACCCCGCCCCCAACGGCGGTGGCGCCGCCACCGGCCGACATCACCCCCTCTTCCCGAGATCCTCTTCGACGCCACTACACCACCGGCGAACCTCGCGCGCCGCCGCCCGCTGCAAACCTCGCGCGCCACGGCCTCTTACCGAATCCAATCGGCGGAGCTCGCCACGGCAACCACCGCGTTCTTCCTCTCGCCGCCGCCCTGGAGAGGAACCTCCCAAACATGCGCCACGGTGGAGCTCGCCTGCCCCAGTGCCTCTTCTCCACGCATGCCCTTCTTCCTCGCCGGAGCTGATGTGGGCCGCCACATCACCCCGCTGGCCGGGACCCCCCTCCCCTGCCCCCGCGCCGTCCTGGCCGGCCACACTGACCTTCTCATGAGAGCCACCTTGACCTTCCTGGAATAAGGTTCATCCATGGAGCGGCCGCTCCCGCCCCTCCATCTCCGGCGAGGTGCGCCATCCCCTCCTTCAGTGCCCCCTTCGGGTGAAGCTCCACGCCACCACCATCGTCACGCCATTCCAGCCACCAGCACGCACATGTTGTTCTCCTCGTCACGGCCAACCTGAACTTCCTGAGGTAGTTCCCTTTTTTGCTTTTTTGTATAATTAATCTAGGTCTTGGGGCGGCAGGATCTTGATTTCATTTTTGCTTGGCTCATTGCTTGAAAGATTAGCCGTTTGAGTGAGAAAATAAGGGCCCTTTGCATTTGTTTGGCGTGTATTGGTTTATTCAGTTTTCACTTTGCAAGAAAGAGCTTTGTTTTCTCTCGTATCTAAATTTTTAGATGCTACTATTAGGTGTACTATTAGTACTCTCGTTTATCGTTGCTAGCTATGTGCTTTCAGGAACTCTCCGAGAATTAATAAACTCTCTGCTTTTGTCACAACTCTCGGCCTTGTTGTCTCCTCTGCCTGTTCTCTGCTTTACAGCGTCTCAATAGCCATGGAGAAACCTGAAGATGCAGTTGGAGAAAAGGAAGGTACATGCTTGCTGAACTAATTTATATCATACAAATCTGAATGATGTGTGTTTATATTCGCTTGCTAGTGTCTTGTAGTTGACCCAGGCAGATGCCACAATCTGAGGCTTGCTTGCTTGCTTTTTCTGTTTGTGTTGTCAATGAATATGCAAAAACAGTTTGTGTTGTCAGAAAAAAAAAGGCACTTCTCAATTTGAGATGGTTGCGCCCTCCAAAAAATTTAACTTCATGCCATTTGCTTGTTTCAAAAGAACACAAGCAGATTTTGTTTCTGGAACTCAGCACACTAACTTACTCCATAGGTTATTATTGTCGTAGATTATTAGAACTTCCAAATAATATCCTTAATGGAAGTGATGAGTGTTGCATTTTTTCTTACTTGCTGTCTATGTCTTTCTGCTATCTACCAAGTTATTGATTACACTATCAGATTGATGGTTCATGAGAATGTGTGTATGAAGTATGCCCAAAATTATTTCCTGCTTATTTTAGGGCTAAAGAGTGTAAGGCGTCATGGACTAGTGGTAAAACAAGCTTTCTTGTACCAATGATGAAGGAGTGTGGATGCAACAAACTTCTGTGGTCAAAATTGATGGACAAAGGAGTTGCAGCACACAGAGCAAAACCTATCTCAGGTACCTCTCACACTAAGGGAGTGACAGCGCCGGGGAGAGCAGCACAACAACGATGACGAATGCCAGAACGTACAGGTGGTGCTCCGACAAGAGGCCGTGCTTGCCGTCGGCCTCCTTTGCATCTTCTTCCACGAGTGTTTCTAGTAGGGCTCGATGTTTATTAAAAAAGAGTAAGACATTTACACTTTTCTTCAGGAAGACATTTGTAAGTCAAAAAACATGAACTTTTCTTCAACAACGATGTAATGCCTGAGAACAAAGTTCTGCTATGCCTGAGAATATATGAAGTACGTGGCTGGTGTTTATGCAAATTTTAGTCAAAAAACAATTTTTTGATGATATGCATGTAGTTGTTGTTCGGTACTAAAATTCATATTGTATTTGCGCTACCGAGTTGAACATTTGTATTTATGCAAAGATACTTTTGTTGTCCCTACTGCTGCATCACCCCCGTCCCATCCCCTACCTCTGCCGCCACCGCCACTTGCCCCCAGCACAGGTGCCGAAGGCCGCCCTGCAGGAAATCCCTTCTCCGGTCGATGTTGTCTGTGCCTCCCACGATCCCGTCAACAGAGGTCCCTTGTGCGGGCTCCCGTCGTCGATCCCTGTCCCCCGTCCTGCAGAACTGAGAGCACCGGCAAGGATGACAAAGATCTCGTGGGGCACGCATTGGAGCAGTTCAATTTCTGTAGTGTGAGTGTGAGTTGTTGTGTGAGCCAAAAAAATTACTTCAACTGTTGTGTATTTGTATAAAAACGTTGTTTGTAACAATTTGTTGTGTTTATTAAAAATACAGAAGTTCACCATGTGAAACTTGCGTAGTTCAATTTGTACTAAAAAGATAGAAAATAAAACAACAGTAAAGTTCACAAATCATGGAAAAAAGATGATTGTGTTATTTTCGATGTTTGCCCATATGGCCAATTTAAATGCAGAAGCTTAGACATTTTTAGTTGAAACATACGAAACAATATTTACAATGTGAAAAAGTAAATTCAATAGTAATCCAATTTTCCGTCTATAAAATACAACTAAGAAGTTCAAAATTTAAATAACACATTAGTTCGATCTAAAAATAAAGAAATAGATTTTCCCTATTTCTAAAAAATAAACCAAGAAGGTCAAATTAAAATAAGAGAGTAGTCCGATGCTCATTAAAATTTTGTATTTTTCTCGTTTCTAAAATATAACCAATTTTTCTAAAAATTAGGTTTTCCTTATTTCTAAAAACTAATAAAGAAGGCCAACTCAAATAACAGAGCAGTACAAAAAAGTTTATAAAAATGGATTAAAAAAACTAGAAAATTTGAAATAACCGACAAGGTAAAAAAAACATAGAAGTTCAAACTTGAAAACGCTAGAAGTTCAATTTGAAATAACCGAGAAGGTCAAAAAAACCAAGAAGTTCAAATTTAAAAACCTAAAAAAAAATTTGGCTTATTTAAACCCATATTTTCCTAAGAAGTTCAATGTAAAATGAGAGAGAAGTTCGAAAGTTAAAAAAACTTAGATGTTTTCTCATCACTAAATAATAAAATGAACAAATTCAAAAAAAGGAAAAACTAAAGTTTCAAAAGAATTTTCTCATTTTAAAAGGCAAGGTCCAATTTTGTTGTTGTTATAAGTTCAAGTCCTCGGTCGGAGAAAGTTTAAAAAATTATTGTGCGAGAGGTTTGTACAAAAGGATTATCATTTGTGTAACAATGACGAATGAATGAGAAAAAAACAAACGAAAATACGTCACAGAAGTTCAACATGAAAACAGCAGGAAGTTCAACTACTACGCTAAATGAATTTTAGATGAAAATCTTTAAAAACTATCGCGAGTATGAAAAAATGATCAACATGGGAAAGTTGCGTGTTTACATCAGCTTTCCATCGATATATCACTTGCTCAATTCCGCTGAGTGTTCCGGTGAGTGGATGGAGAGCTGCGAGCAAAAAAATAAACCTAGAAGTTCAAATTTAACGAAGGGGCTCGATGTCTATCAAAAAGTAGGATTTTTCCGTTACTAAAAGAAATAAAACCAGGAAGTCCAAATTAGAAAGATGGGAGAAGTTCGATGATTATAGAAAACTCATATTTCCCTCGTTATTAAAGAATGGAAAACAAGAAGTTCAAAAATTAAATAACAAGAAGTTCAATTTTTTTAAAAATAGAGCGCTTCAAAATTTCATAAAAAAGATTAAGAAAAAATCAGGAAGTCCATATTAAAAAGATGGAGAAGTTCGATGATTATAAAAAACTCAGATTTTCCTCGTTATTAAAGAGTGGAAACAGGAAGTTCAAAAATAAAAAACAAAGAATTACAACTTTTAAAAATAGAGTGCTTCAAAATTCATAAAAAATATATTGAGAAATTCATATTAAAATTCATAAAAAATTCAGATATTTTCACGTAACCGAGAGAAGTTCAGATTGATAACTGTCAGAAATTCGTGTACTACACCGTGTGCATTTTGTATTAAAAAGAATAAAAAAAGCAAAGACTAAAAGTTTTGTTGCTATAAGTTCAAGTCCTCGGTGGGAGAAAGTTAAAAAAAATATTGTGAGAGAGGTTTGTACAAAAGGAATATCAATTGTGTAACACTGACGAATGGATGAGAAAATTACAAACGAAAATACGTCAGAGAAGTTCAACGTGAAAACAACAGGAAGTTCAACTACTACACTGAATGAATTTCAGATGAAAAACTTTTAAAAACGTCGCGAGTATGAAAAAATGATCAACACGGGAAAGTTGCGTATTTACAGCAGCTTTCCATCTGTATATCAGTTCCTCAATTTTGGTGAGTGTTTCGGTGAGTGGATGGAGAGCTATGAGAAAAAAAGCACATGAAAACAGAGTGAAGTTCAAGTAGACATACCGAGAAGTTCAAGTTCTTCATCCGGTGCATTTTCGGAGAATCTGTTTTGCGACAAAGGCAGAACGCATGATCTCGTTGTTTTCAAAATTACTTGAAAATGGCTAGGAATCAGAGAAAACCATCAACATGAAAAAGTTTCGCATTTTCCGTAGCTTTTCAAGGGTATATTATTTGCCCCATCCCGATAAAGTTTGTAGAAACTACGGCCAAAAAACGATTTTAGCCATTTTCAAAATAGACTTAAAACAGTAAGGAATTGGGAGAAATAATATATACCAAAAATTTTCGCATTTCCTCAAGCTTTCCAACGCCATATCATTTGCTACATTCGGACGTACAGTTAAAAAGTTAGCTTGAAAATACGAACTCGGTGCAACTTGGACCGTTTTATAAATCACTTTTAAACCGTTCAAAATTAGAAAAAACTTTCAATATGAAAAAGTAGCGCATTTTCATAATCTTTTCAAGGCCATATCGTTTGCCTCAATTGGATTAGCCGTTTAGAAATGCCATTGAAAATACGAACTCGGCTGTTCGGTTTCCGAAATATTACAATTTTCCAAATTACTCTTTAACCATAAGGAATTACAGAAAACTATCAACATGTGGAAGGAGTGGTTTTGCATCATCTTTCCAACGCCATATTATTTGCCTCATTCCGATAAACGGTTTAGAAATGCGATGGAAAATACGATTCACGTTTTTTGTATGAAGGAAAAACGGTTTTCAAAACCGCTCTTAAACCGCATACATTTTGCCAAAAATTCAACTTGGGTCATGATAGTCGTGTCCATAGCTTTCCAACCATATATCGCAAGCCCCATTTGGACACTTTTTAGCTGAAGTTCAACCTAGTACTCGGGGAAGGTCAGACGCGTTACTCGGGAAGTTCAGGTTGTGATCAGAATATTATTCTGATCCCGTGATCAGAATAGTGTTTATGTGTGTGTGTGTGTGTGTATGTGTGTGTGTGTGTGTATGTGTGTGTGTGTGTGTGTATGGAATTAGAATAACTATTTGGATCCAAAGTCAGCCCTATATATAGGGTAGCACTATTCTGATCCTGGGATCAGAATAACTATTTGAATCACGTCACGCCCTATATAGAGCGACCGGGTTGTTCCCGAACTACCCAACCCGCTGCAGAAAAAAGTCCCACACTACCAAAAAAAGACACATCGTGACATTTTGGGCTGAACGAAAAAATTATGTCATACTTATGACACTTCTATGACGATAATTGTGACAAAACTAGGTATCATCATAGATGTGGTGGGCTCCTACTTCTATCACAAAAAATCATGACAGAAAATGGGCTTTTCGTCCCGGGCGGGTCGGAGACGCAACTGCATGACCTTCTTTGGGCCGTCCATGAAGGAGAAAACCATGGTAGAAGCGAGGGCGAGGAAAATTTCGGGGGAGTCCCCGGTTATGGTGGGTAGTCGGGGGCCGAGCGATGCGCGTTTCTCTCGTACGTACGCGCGTGTGTGCGAGGCGTTGGGCTCTAACTGAACCCGAGCGAGGTGTTGGGCTCTAACTGAACCCGAGCGATTGCACTGCAGGCTACGCGTTACTGAACCTGAGCGATCGATCGATCCCTTGCTGTTAACTGAACCCGAGTGATTACTTCACTACTGCTGCTAACTGAAGCTAGTCGATGCTGCCTCTGGATGAACAGTGAGCGTTGTTGGGGGGTTTGGATGAACAGTTCCCGGTGGGGGGTTGGATGAACAGGACCCCGTGGTAGTAGAGTCCGTTGCCGCTGGATGAACAGTACCCCCGATCGATCAAGTCGGTGGATGAACAGGACCCTGTGGAGGGCTGGATGAACAGGACCCCGTGGAGGGCTGGATGAACAGAACGATCCCGTGGAGGGCTGGATGAACAGGACGACCCCGTGGAGGGCTGGATGAACAGTAGCCCGTGGAGGGGTGGTTGAACAGGACCCCGTGGAGAGGGCTGGTTGAACAGTAGCCGGTGGAGGAGCGCGCGGTGGAGGCTGGATGAACAGGAGCCCGTGGATGAACAATCGCAGGTGGAGGCAGGAGGAGGTTGACGGTGGATGAACAGTAGCCCACGGAGGCTGGAGGAGGTCGACGGTGGAGATGAATAGTATCCCGTGGAGTCCCGTTTTGCGGTACGCCACACCCCTCCCGATGAACAGGACCCCCGTTTCGACCGTAGCGCTCCAACACAAGTCCGTTTCCTCCATTTTGCGGTACGCCACACCCTCCCGATCAACAGGACCCCGTTTCGACCGTAGGAGGTCCGTTTCTCTGTTTTGCGGTACGCCAGACCCCTCCCGATGAACAGGATCCCGTTTCGACCCTGGCCGGTCGAACACAAGGCCATTTCCTCCATTCTGCGGTACGCCAGGCCTCGTTTCCATCGGCTGTTCCGTCCAAGCCGGTTGGCTCCCGATGAACAACACGCGTTCCATTGCCTCCCGATGAACACGACGCATTCCGTTGCCTCCCCATGAACACGATGACGACGCAGTTTCTCCGTTCTGACCCAGCCATGTACACGAGCCCTGGCCGTACGTATGCGTGAGTAGGCGTTCGAGACCCCGCCCGTATGTACGTACGTGGTCGTATTTTCTTTCTTGCACCCTGGCCGTTGTACGTACGTGTACATGCTACGTGCGCGCCTCTACTACGACACGTGCACGCCTCTACTACAACACGCGCCCTTCCTTACACGGCCACGGTTCATCGCTGCAGCCTGCAGATAGACTGATCGTATGTAGACACACGTACACGACCAGAATGACAACGCTACGTACGCTTCGACTAGGTGGGTCCCGACTGTCAGGCACTTCTGTGCGAAGATGTAGCTGGTGGGTCCTAGTAGGCAGGGCGAATATTTTTTTTTGCTCGTAATATGGACGCACTTCCTTGCATGCGAAGATATAGCTGGTGGGTCCCAGCAGTCAGGGGTGAAACGTTTTTTTCGCGAAATACGGTGGCCCGTCCGGTGGGTCCCTGCTGTCAGGTGGAGGAATCATTATTTTCCACGTAATAAGGAGGCACTTCCTTGCTGCGGCTGTGGACCCAGCTATCAGCCTCTCCACGTACAGTACTCTTCCGATGTAAGTCGTTAGTTGACCACATTGACCACACCGCGCCGAGAGCACCAGGGCAGTGGACGACAGCGAGGCCTAGGAAGGGGACGACGCGGAGCCGGGGAAGATGCGACAGTGGATGCCCACGCGGAGGGGAGTACGTGGGTTGACTGCTTCGGCTGCGGTGTGAGGTTGTCGTCGCCGGAGAACAACAGGAGGTGCGGGTGAGTATAGAGGGATGGCATGGCCAGCGGTGGCAGCACAGCCGGACACGGGAGGCAGGAGCAGGCGGCACGGCCGACGCTTGTTTGGGCGGCTGGAGCAAGAAGACCAGAGGTTGAAGAATCACTACGGCCGTTGGATGGACATCGTACGGTCACTAGGGCTAGAATTGTTCATATTGACTAAGTTTACAAAGCCCTCTGTCCCCGTCATCTTAGTAGGCCCACAAGTCAGCCTCCCACTATGCTGGGTCCCAGCTAGCAGGGGTATTCATCTTTTGTGCGTAATAACGAGGCACTTCCTTGCGTGCGAAGATATAGCTGGTGGGACTGACCTCTCAGCGGGGGAACGTTTTTTCGCGAAATACAGAGGCCCTTCTGTTGGGTCCCAGTGTCAGATTTCGGGTTCCGGCAAAACTCTTGAGGTTCGAACACTGGGGTGCGCATGAAGATCTCTCTCCCTAGATCGCTCTCGCAACCATCGCAAGGCCTAGCTCGACGAACCCAAAGAACAGGAGACACAAGAGTTTATACTGGTTCGGGCCACCGATGTGGTGTAATACCATACTCCAGTGTGGTGTGGTGGATTGCCTCTTGGGCTGAGGATGAACAATTACAAGGGAAGAACAGCCTCCTGAGGAGAGGTGTTCTTGTGCTTGGTGAACTTGTGTGGCCGAGGATCCGATCAAGATGCCTCCTATGGTGGTGGCTAGTCCTATTTATAGAGGCCCTAGTCCTCTCCCCAAATATTGAGCGGGAAGGGATCCCACAACGGCCAAATTCGAAGGGGGACAACTAGTACAAGTTATCCTGACTAAAGGTGGTCTTCGCTTGCCAAAGTCTCTTGTGGTGACGCCGCCTTGGGCTCCACGGTGACCTCCATCCTGTCGTCCTGCTGGTCTTGGTCTCGTTGCACCGATATGGAAACCTTTTCCTGATGCCTCAGGACTCCTCGCCTGCGCTTGCCTTCTCTAGCACCAAAGAGGAAACGAGGACACTACGCGCGCTGGCGCCTGCCTGGTGCCCGCTGGCTCCAGTCGTCATGGCTTGTGTCACAGGAACCTCGTGAGGTGTCCCTCGCCTTGATCTCTCCGCCCCTCACGAGCCGGCCTGGTGAGGCCGTTCCCGAGGAGGTCTTGTGTCGTCCGCCTCGCGAGGCTTGGCCCCTCGCGAGGGTCTTGAGTGTTTGCTAGTGAAGATGGGCCATACAGGGCCACTGGTGGAGCCACGCTGTGGGCCGCAGGCAGGAAAGTCTGGGGACCCCCGTTCCCAGGACGCCGATAGTAGCCCCCGGGCCCAAGGCGCGCTCGGACTTGGCTTCGAGGCGAAGCCAAAGGGAAAGTGCGGAGCGCCGCGAGCCCCAACAGCCTGCGGCCCCGCTTGACGCGTGGCGATTGATTGGACGTGGGCATCTCCACTTCCCCACGCTGCCTCGGCAACTGCCCGTCTGACAAAAGGCTGGCGCGGGCAACGCTTGCCTTCATTACTTTCCTTCGTCTTGCTCCAGATCCCCTTTCTCGCTCCTTGCTTCCGTAATCTCCAGATCTGCTTCAATCCCCTTCCGAGCCAGCTACCAATGGCGCCCCGAAAGGTCAAGGCTTCTTCATCGCCCGCCTGGTACGATCCGGCTCTGGACGCGCCCAATGTCTCAGAGAAGAACCTTGCCGCCACGCGCCTGCTGACGACGGGGGAGAACAACAAGAAGGGGAAGACCGAGCTCCGGGCTGGCTCCGTCGAGCCGGAGGCTTCGAATAGCACCTTCTACCCCTTCTTTATGAGCAGCGTCGTCGCGGGCCTGGTTCGCCCCTTCTTCGACTTCTTCTACGCCGTCCGCCATTATTACAGGTTACAGGCCCTCCATCTCCATCCCAACTCCGTTCTTCTCTTGTCGATCTTTGCCTTCTACTGTGAGGCGTATGTCGGGGTGGTGCCGTCCGTGGCTCTGCTGCGCCACTTCTTCTTCCTCTGAATCGACAACGGCCACACCTCTGGGTGCGCCAACTTTATCGCAGCCGGCAAGGCCAACGCGATCTCGAAGGCCGGAAAGAAGGCCGATGGCTTCAGGGGCAAGTGGGTCATGATGGATGCCAAGTGTGTCCACCCACGATTGAAGCTGCCGACGAAGATGCCCCAGTCTGACGAGGGGTGGTCCCGCGTGAAGCTTACTGACGACCGGGCGAAGTCGGTGCTGGAGAAGATGACCGCCGACCTAAAGCCGGGCAATGCGAAGGCGGCAAAGCTGATGGGGACCATGCTCCTGAGGGAATTCCTAATGCTGCGGGTGGCTCCTCTCCAGGCGCGCTCCCGCCCCTTGTGGACGCTGGGGGGCGAAGAAGACAAGCTTCGCCTGAGTCCGGAGGCCTTGCCTGACGAGGAGCTGGCTGTGGCTCTCCGCCTCTTGGTCGGGGACGACCAAGAGTATCCGCCGAGTGCCTCTGTTCCCTTGTTCCTTCGTAAGGACGCGGCGTAAGTTATGGCCACCATGCCCACCTTTGACGGGCGCGGCCTGGTGCCTCCGGTGCCCCCTGGGGTCCCGGTGGCGACGGCACCGATGGACGTGTCTTCTGGCGATTCCCGCAGGGAGGAGGAAGGGGAGGAGGGTGAGGAGTGCGACTCGGAGGCGACCCCCGAGGGGATGGGGGAGACCTTCCCCTTGCGCAAGGCCGACATCCTCCGCACCCTGCCTGATGACGATGACGAGGCCGGCGTCCTCCCGGAGAGAGGGGAGCCGCCCGTGGTTCCGACGAGGGGTAGGTTGGTGCTGATCTCCCGAGTTGACACTCCTGCTCTGACTCCGTCTGGAGCTGCTTCCAGCCCATCTGCTGTGTCGGTGTCAAAACCGGCGGATCTCGGGTAGGGGGTCCCGAACTGTGCGTCTAGGATCGATGGTAACAGGAGACGTGGGACACAACGTTTACCTAGGTTCGGGCCCTCTCTATGGAGGTAATACCCTACTTCCTGGTTGATTGATCTTGATGAATATGAGTATTACAAGAGTTGATCTACCACGAGATCGTAATGGCTAAACCCTAGAAGTCTAGCTTGTATGACTATGGTAATGAATATCCTGATCCGGACTAAGCCCTCGGTTTATATAGACACCGGAGGGATCTAGGGTTACATAAGGTCGGTTACAGAGAAAGGAAATCTTCATATTTGGTCGCCAAGCTTGCCTTCCACGCCAAGGAGAGTCCCATCCGGACACGGGTGAAGTCTTCGGTCTTCGTATCTTCACAGCCCATCAGTCCGGCCCATAGCTAACAGGCCGAACGCCTGAGGACCCCTTAGTCCAGGACTCCCTCAGTAGCCCCGAACTAGGCTTCAATGACGAGGTGTCTGGCGTGCAGATTGTCTTCGGCATTGCTTACGGCTTCGGTCGTTTTAACTCGTTTGCCCTCTATCCACTTAGTGAATTTATCCACCATAACCAGTAGATACTTTTTCTTATGGCTTCCCCCTTTTAAGGGGTCCGACCATATCGAGCCCCCAGACCGCGAAGGGCCAAGTGATGGGGATCGTTTGTAGGGCGGTGGGTGGCATATGGCTTTGGTTGGCGAAAAGCTGACATCCGACGCAACATTGGACAAGGTCCTGTGCGTCCGCTCGGGTCGTTGGCCAACAGAAACCTGTACGAAAGGCTTTGCTTACGAGGGCCCGAGCCACGGCGTGGTGACCGCCAAGACCAGCATGAATTTCAGCCAAGAGCTGCCGCCCTTCGTCCTCAGAGATACATCTTTGAAGTACTCCGGTAGCGCTCTTCTTGTAGAGTTCTCCGTCGTGAACTTTGTAGGCTTTCGAACGCCGAACAATGCGGCGGGCCTCATTCTGGTCCTCAGGGAGTTCTCGCCTATTAAGGTAGGCCAAGAAGGGTTCGGTCCATGGGGCAATGACTGCCATGATAAGATGGGCTGATTGTGTTATTTCGGTGGCTGAGCCCCCAATGGTGTTAGTGTGTTCGGGATCTGGGGATGTGGTCGGATCCGGACTGGTGTTGCCGCTCTCCCCTTGCCACACCACGGAAGGTTTAAAAAGCCTTTCCAGAAAGGTGTTAGGTGGGACGGGGTCACGCTTGGCGCCGATGCGAGCAAGGACGTCCGCCGCTTGATTGCTTTCTCGAGCCACATGATGGAACTCAAGCCCCTCGAATCGAGCTGACATTTTAAGAACGGCATTACGATAAGCTGCCATCTTTGGATCTTTGGCGTCAAAGTCTCTATTTATTTGAGATATTGCGAGGTTTGAGTCCCCGTGCACTTCCAGGCGTTGTATGCCCATGGAGACGGCCATCCGAAGTCCATGTAATAAGGCCTCATATTCGGCTGCGTTGTTGGAGTCTGTATATAATATTTGGAGTACGTACTGCACTACGTCTCCGGTGGGCGACGTTAACACGACACCCACTCCTAATCCTGCCAGCATTTTGGAACCATCAAAATACATGACCTAGTTGGAATACGTGTCGTACTCTTTAGGGAGGTCGGCCTCTGTCCATTCGGCGACGAAGTTAGCTAGTACTTGGGATTTAATGGCTCGACGCGGTTTGTATATTATGTCAAATGGAAGGAGCTCAATGGCCCATTTGGCAATCCGGCCCGTAGCATCGCGGTTGTTTATTATGTCGTTGAGTGGTACCTCGGAGGCCACCGTGATCAAACACTCCTGAAAGTAGTGTCGTAGCTTCCAGGATGCCATGAAGACCGTGTATGCTATCTTTTGGTAATGAGGGTACCGGGATTTGCATGGTGTGAGGACAGTGGACACGTAATATACTGGCTTCTAAAGCGGGAATTTGTGTCCATCCTGTTCTCGCTCGACAACGAGCACGACGCTCACCACTTGGTGTGTTTTCGATATATATAATAACATGGGTTCGCTGATGTTCGGCGCGGCCAGGATTGGGTTGCTTGCCAAAAGGGCCTTTATTTCCTCCAGTCCGGCCGTTGCCGCGTCCGTCCACTCGAAGTGGTCGGTGCGTCGGAGAAGGCAGTAGAGTGGCAGGGCTTTTTCTCCCAATCTGGAGATAAAGCGGCTTAAAGCTGCCACACATCCCGCAAGCTTTTGGACCTGTTTAAGGTCCGTTGGCATAGCCAATTGTGGCAAAGCTCGGATTTTGGCTGGATTTGCCTCAATTCCTCTATTGGAAATGATGAAGCCCAGCAGTTTTTCGGCGGGGACGCCGAAAACACATTTTTCTGGATTGAGCTTGATTTCATATGCATGGAGGTTGTCGAACGTGAGACGTAGATCGTCTATTAGTGACTCGACGTGCCTAGTTTTGATGACGACGTCATCCACGGATGCTTCAACTGTCTTGTCGATCTGTTTCTCCAAGCATGTTTGAATCATGCGTTGGTAAGTGGCGCCAACGTTTTTGAGCCCGAAAGGCATAGTGTTGAAGCAGAAAGGCCCATATGGGGTAATGAATGCCGTTGCGGCTTGACCGGACTCCTTCATTTTTATTTGATGGTATTCGGAATATGCGTCGAGGAAGCATAGTGAGTCATGCCCTGCGGTAGCATCAATGATCTGATCAATGCGGGGGAGGCGGAAGGGATCCTTAGGGCAGGCCTTGTTGAGGTCTATGAAATCGACGCACAGGCGCCAGGATTTATCCTTCTTTGGCACCATCACCAGGTTTGCTAGCCAGTCCGGGTGTTTTATTTCTCTAATGAATCTGGCCTCGATTAGCTTGGCTAGCTCCTCCCCCATAGCTTGACGTTTAGGTTCTAAAAAGCGCCGCAGTGTTTGCTTGACCGGTTTATATCCCTTCAATATATTGAGGCTGTGTTCCGCCAACTTGCGTGGGATTCCTGGCATATCAGAAGGGTGCCAGGCGAATATATCCCAGTTCTTGCGCAGGAACTCTCGTAGCGCGGCGTCAACCGTTAGGTCTAATTGTGCACCAATGGATGTTGTCTTCTTGGGGTCCGTTGGATGGACTTGGAATTTGACTATTTCTTCTGCCGGTTTGAAGGAGGTGGATTTGGGTCGTTTGTCTAGGATTACGTCGTCCCTGTCCACCGTGGAGCGCAGTGTGGTTAATTCTTCGGCCACGAGGACCTCAGATAATGCCTCAAGGGCTAAGTCTGCGGTTTTGTTTTTGGCGTGGAGCGCTATGTCTGGATCACTGGCGAGAGTAATTATGCCATTGGGCCCGGGCATCTTAAGCTTCATGTACCCGTAATGAGGTATAGCTTGGAAGCGTGTAAATGCATCTCGCCCCAAGATAGCGTGATATCCGCTGTTGAAAGGGGCCACTTGGAAGGTTATCTCTTCGGACCGGTAATTCTCCGGCGTGCCGAATACCACGTCAAGTGTGATTTTTCCCGCACACCGAGCCTCCCGACTGGGAATAATTCCTTGGAAGGTCGTGCTGCTTTGCTCGATGCGGCTCCTGTCTATTTCCATTTTGCGGAGTGTATCCTCATAGATGAGGTTTAATCCGCTGCCGCCGTCCATGAGGACCTTGGTGAGCCGAAAGCTGTCCACAATTGGACTGAGGACCAAGGCGTCTGGTGCTCGGACTGTCCTGTACTTTGGTTCGTCACCGGCATTAAAAGTTATAGCCGTGTCATTCCAAGGGTTTATTGCTGCAATTTGGCAGACTTCGGCAAGTTCGCGGAGTGCCCTTTTGCGCCTATTGTTTGAAGCAAATGTATCGAAGACCTTTAATACTTTGAGGTTGTTGTCTTCCGGGGGGTGTTGTTCTGGGATGTTCTTGGTGAGGATATCCTCGCCACTCTTGGCCACTTGCCGGAGTACCCAACATGCTCTAAGGCTGTGGGTTGGCGTGTTATCCGGTGTTGTATGTATTCTGCATGGCCCATCGAGCCATCCTTCCAGAACGGTTCCGCGCCCCATGATGGGTTTGTATCTCTTTACTATTGGGCCGGGCGTGCCACGAGGGTGCGCCCTTTTCGTCTGAACAAGGGGTTGAGTGGGGACCGATGATTCCCAGCAGGCCGCCTGAGTCTTCCAGGCGCTTTCCATTGCGCTGTACTTTTGTACGATAGTTGTCAAGTCAACAAAGTGTAAAATGCGGCGACGATTGATGGCATTAAGGATTCCTTCGTCCATGCAGTTGTTGCGGAACGCTGAGACCGCGTCTTCGTCATGGCAATCTTTTATCTTGTCTTTGACAAGGAGGAATCTGGCCCAGAAGTGATGGACCGTTTCCTGAGATTGCTGTTGTATGCTCATTAGAGCGCTTATGTTCTGGTGGGTGGGTGGATTTAAATCCGAACCTTGGCCCAACTTTGGATCCGGAGTCTGAAGATCTTCCGGAATTAACAGTTCGGGCTCCGAGATATCAACTGATTTTTCAGGCTTGCCATCCGATTCTATGTTCGGAGTACAAGGTGTGTCTTTCTGCCGGTGGGTGTCTGGCTCTTCGAGATCGGAGATCCGAACATAGTTCATCCTCAACATAGAGGAAGAGTTGTCTTGCTCCTTGACTACCGCTATCTGGTGGGTGATCGACGGAGTTTTCATCTCTCTTTGGTCGGGTTTTAGCCCAATCTGATCGTAGTCTGTAGCGACTCCCAAGGCGGCGATGCGATCTAGGAGTTCGTTTAAGGACGATAGCTCCGTCGGATCCATCCGTTTGGAGTGTTCAGGATCAACGCGGAGGCGATTTTTGATGACTCGAGAGGTCATCATCGGCTTAAGGGCCGGACAGGCGGTCATGACGAAGCCGCCCAGTTGGAGGGTTTGGCCTGGGGCCAGGGTTCCTCCGGAGGTAATATTTTCCTTGACAACAAGGCGAGCCATCAACCCTTTCGACGACGGCATAGTGGAACTCTCAATGAAAGCACCAATGTCGGTGTCAAAACCGGCGGATCTCGGGTAGGGGGTCCCGAACTGTGCGTCTAGGATCGATGGTAATAGGAGACGGGGGACACAATGTTTACCCAGGTTCGGGCCCTATCTATGGAGGTAATACCCTACTTCCTGCTTGATTGATCTTGATGAATATGAGTATTACAAGAGTTGATCTACCATGAGATCGTAATGGCTAAACCCTAGAAGTCTAGCTTGTATGACTATGGTAATGAATATCCTGATCCGGACTAAGCCCTCCGGTTTATATAGACACCGGAGGGATCTAGGGTTACATAAGGTTGGTTACAGAGAAAGGAAATCTTCATATTTGGTCGCCAAGCTTGCCTTCCACGCCAAGGAGAGTCCCATCCAGACACGGAAGTCTTCGGTCTTCGTATCTTCACAGCCCATCAGTCCGGCCCATAGCTAACAGGCCGGACGCCCGAGGACCCCTTAGTCCAGGACTCCCTCAGTTGCCCCTTCTTCCACTCCTGGAGCCCGCGCGCACGCGCCTCAGGCTGCGAGGCTCTCGGGCTTCAAGCTTAACATGCGGAGGGACTACGCCGCGGTGGACCAGTAAGTGTTCTTGTCCCGCCTCGTTCTTTCTTATGCTGCTAATCCTTGACGCCGCTCCGTTGTGCAATTAGGCCGACGCCCGCGGTGAAGAAGAGGAAGGAGGAAGCGGTGGTGCTGCTCGGGGCCAATTTGCATGCTGCGGCTGCGTCTCCCTCCATGGAGAAGGGCAGCGTCGGCGCTCGCGCCTCTCCGGCTCGATCGTCCTCGCGAGGCTTGGGGAGCGTCCTCGGGAAGAGTCAGCCCCCGTGGCCCCGCTGGCTCCGGAGGTGCCAGCGTCCGGCTCGGACGCTGAGGTCCCCAAAGCTCAGGAGCTTCCTGCCTCCCAGGCCATGGTGACGACGTCGCCTCCTCCCCCTTCTGCCACACTGCTATCTCCGGGTCCTTCGGCCTCCCCTGACGGTTTGGAGTGCGCTCTTTCTGCGATGACCCTGCTGCGAGAAGATCTTCAAGGCACCGACCGTCGCCTGGTGGCCGGGCGCCTAGAGCTGGTCTCTAGCTGGCTTCACTCCAATGTGTCTGTCCGGGCGACGCTGAGCCAGGCTGCTGCGGACTCCAAGAAGGACAGGGAGGCCGTCGCCCAAGCTGTGGCCGCCCGCGAGGTGGCGCTGAAGGATGCCGGGGCCACCCAGGACCGCTGCCGGTTGCTGGAGGCCGAGCTGGAGACCGCATGGAGGGAGCGCGCGAAAGAAACCCGAGGCCGCAAGGCGGAGGAGGAGAAGATGAAGGCCCGAGAGGACGCCGTCAGGGATCGTGACGTTGAGCTGGAGCAGTTAGCGAAGGCGCAGGCCAAAGAGCGCAGCCGGCTGGAGGAGCTGGAGCAGAAGCTGGATGCGGAGAAGGCCGAGCTTGAAGCCAAGGCGAAGGTCCTGGCTGAGGACCGCGAGGCCTTCAAGCTCCTTGAGGAGAGGTCTCGGACGGCGCTGCGGTCACTCTAAGAGAAGGGCTTGGAGGAGCCGCCGGCGACGAGGGCCCCGCCCAGCTGCTTCCTTATCTGGTCGATGCGCTTGAGGACGTCGTGAGCGGTATTGGCCCCATGGCGGAGGAAGAAGCCCGCGTTCTTTCCTCAGCCGCGTTGACGCGCGTCTTCAGCCACCTCCATCTTCGCGACCCTGCCACCCGCCTTGACGAGCTACTGGAGCCTGTTGACGACGAGCATTGCGCGGCCGCTGCCACTGCCGTGAAGGGTCAGGTGGAGGCCCTGCTGAAGAAGTTCCGCGCCTTCGCTCCCACGCCTTCGACCGGCGGTGGTACTGATCATGCAACTCCGGCTGGTGGTACAGGTGAAGTCGATGCCGTTGAAGAAGAAGCATCCCTTGCAAGCGACGGCGGTGTCCAGGGATGATGACTTGCTGGCGGCTCCTTTCCTGCTTAACTCCTACAACATGTACCATGCCTTGTGGAGGCGTTTCAACTTGCGTTTGGTATTGGGAGAACAATATGTCTTGTAATATTTGCTTGAGATTTTGCGATTTCCTTCCCATTTGCTTTACGTTCTACGTCGGCAGGGCCCGACCCTGCGCATACCTCAGCCGCCGTTGGGTCGTCCGGATCACCAGGACGAGACCAAGGAGTGAGGGGCTACGTGGCCAGTTAGGCTCCTGAGTCGCGATGCTCAGGAGTCCCCCTTGACGCGCAAACAGCTTATGGAAAGGAGATGCAAGAGTAGGTCTAGTGTTCTACGTCGGCAGGGCCCGACCCCGCGCATACCTCAACCGCCGTGGGGTCGTCCGGATCACCAGGATGAGACCAAGGAGTGAGGGGCTACGTGGCCAGTTAGGCTCCTGAGTCGCGATGCTCAGGAGTCCCCCTTGACGCTCAAACGACCTTCATACATTTGCCCTCGCCGAGGCTCGGCTCGGGAGGGGGGCGCGAAGACCAGGTCCGGGGGACCTGGCAGGGTGGCGTACGCTTTGGCGTGACCTGAGCGCAGCCCCCGTGCCCAGCCCCCTCGCGCGACTCTCCCGAGGGGAGGTGTTGCAATGAGGCTAGACACTGACCTCAAGGGCTCCCTGAGGTTGATACGGCCATGCGGCCGCCCTCAGTTGTTTATCACCAGCGCGGAGCATAGAGCTTCCGCACTTGCACGGGCATAGCCGCTCCTCGGCAGTGTCGACGGCCAGCGCGGAGCATGGTGCTTCCTGGTACGTGGGAGGGGACTCCCTACTGCGGAGATCCCCCGGGGCGTGTATAGCCCCGCCCTGACACATGGCTTGCACGGCAGGGCTAGACGAGGTGTGTCTGGGCACTCATGAGCCAGCGCGGGACTCACGAGGCCCTACCTCAAGGCGGTTTGCGCCTAGTCTTGATTCTTGATGGCTGTGGTGTTCCTGCGAGATGGTTAGGCAACCTGCACCGAATGAATTTCCTGAGGTTATCACACGAGAAGGCTAAGCACCAACGACCCCAGGAGGTGACGTGAACGGTGCCGGCCCGCCAGACAGAGCTCAACCGTTGGATTTATCGACGCTGCAGGGACGGGCCCGAGCACAGATGCCGTGCCTAGCCTTCTTATACGAAGGATCCTGAAGAAAGGCGATCGGCGCGCGGCTCCCAAGGTGGGTGACAATCAAGCAGGTGATAACCATAGATAGATCATGCATGGAAAGCAAACTAGCTTAGGAAAATGCAAGAACGATACATGCCGTTGGGTCGGACCGAGCGGCCTGGGGGTGATGCAGCCCGAGGGGCGCCCCAGCAGAGTAAGCTAAAGATGTAAAAGGATACATGCCGCAGGGATAGGCCCACGCGGCCTGCGAATGATGCAGCCCAGGGGGCGCTCCCAGCTAAATAAACTTGGAAAATGTCACCTGGTTCCGTTGTCGAAGGGGTGTTGGGATAGCTGAAGACGCGTGGCGAAGGGGTTGCTCCTCATGAGCCACCGGGGCCCTGAGCCTCGGGAGGCTCTGAGGGTCCAGGCGGCTCCTCGAGGAGCATCTCCATCTCCCCCAGGACTGCATAATGCCTGGCCTCCTGACCCACCAGGATGCTCCGCAGGTTGCGCTGGAAGGCGGCTGCCACGCTCGGCAGGCCGAATGGCACGCGAGCATAGCTGTGAGGTGGGCCCTTGCAGCGTCCCACGCGTGAAGGCCAGAAGAGCTCCTGAGATGCGGCCCTATTGAGCCCTGGGATGTTGACGCAGACGCGCAGCCCACCATCCTCGCCTGGATGGGGAGCTGCGCTAGGTGGGCGGCGGTCGCCGCGCACGGCTCTTGCATCCTGCAACTCCTGAGTGACCTTGGTGATGAACTCCTTGGCGCCGGGCGCTCCTCGCCCGGTGTTCTCCTGAGGGAAACGTGCCGCAAAGCCCGCCTCCATGTGGTGCCCGAGCGCCTCCCTCGTGATGTTGGCTAGGTCTGAGGCCCTCCAGAAGAGAGCCCCCGAGCCCTGCCCGAGGAGGGCGCTGGGCGCGCCTTCCTATGCGAGGGAGGGAGGCACCCCAGGCGCAGGCGCCGATCCTGATGTTGCGCCGCCAGAGCCCTGAGGCCCTGTGCGGAGTAGCTACTTCTTCTTCTTGAGGACGGCCTCAGGAGTGTACTGCGCACCATTGTTGTCGAGGTCTTCGATCGCTGCGGCTTGGAAGGCGCGCCGAGGGAACACACCGCATCTCTTTCTTCGCAGGGGATGGTGATGATCCCGCGGCTTCCTGGCATCTTGAGGACGTTGTAGCCATGGTGGGTCACCGCCATGAACTTGGCTAGGGCCGGATACCCGAGGATGGCGTTGTACGGCAGACGGATGTGAGCAACGTCAAAGTCGATGAGCTCGGTGCGGTAGTTGTCGAGCTGTCCGAAGGTGACAAGGAGGCGGACCTGCCCTATCGGCGTGGTGGAGCCGTCGGTCACTCCTGAGAAGGGCTTGGTTGGCTAAAGTTGACCGTATGGCGCTTGGAGGCTATCGAACGTCTCGACGGACAGGACGTTGAGCCCTGCGCCGCCGTCGATGAGGGTCTTGGTGACTTGCACGTTGCTGATGACGGGTGAGCAGAGCATTGGGAGGGCGCCAGCGGTGGCCGCGCACTTGAACTGATCCTCCGAGCTGAAGGTGATGGCGCACTTGGACCACCTGAGCGGGCGCATGGCCTCAAGCCTGGGAAGGGCTGCGTTCACCTCGCGAGCAAACTGCTTGAAGATGCGCTGAGAGGCTGGGCCTTGAGCTCCGCCCAGGATGCAGGCGATGGCGCGCGGTTCCTAGAAGCCCCCAGCACCCTCATCCTGATGGTGGTTGTCGTTCCTTCTTGGCGGTGGCGGCAGCGGAGGAAGGCCAGCCCTCCAGGCGCCCTCACGATGTTGGTCCTGCCAGCGGTCCTCGTGAGGCCGGTTGCGCCACTCCTGGCGGGGGCCGCGATCGTCCCAGCGTCCTCCGCCTCGTCCTCCTCCTCGGTCGTAGCCCCGGTCGTTGCGCTCAAGGCGTCGACCGAGGCGTCCATCTCGAATGGCCCTGAGCTCTTGACAGTCACTGGTGTTGTGGCTGTGTACGTTGTGGAAGGTGCAGAACGGTCGGCTGCTCTTGAAGCGACGGGACGCGGATCGGCGGAAGGAAAGCTTCGGCGCACCCCTACCTGGTGCGCCAAATGTCGGATTTCGGGTTCCGGCAAAACTCTTGAGGTTCGAACACTAGGGTGCGCACGAAGATCTCTCTCTCCCTAGATCGCTCTCGCAACCATCTCAAGGCCTAGCTCGACGAACCCAAAGAACAGGAGACACAAGAGTTTATACTGGTTCGGGCCACCGATGTGGTGTAATACCCTACTCCAGTGTGGTGTAGTGGATTGCCTCTTGGACTGAGGATGAACAATTACAAGGGAAGAACAGCCTCCTGAGGAGAGGTGTTCTTGTGCTTGGTGAACTTGTGTGGCTGAGGATCCGATCAAGATGCCTCCTATGGTGGTGGCTAGTCCTATTTATAGAGGCCCTGGTCCTCTCCCCAAATATTGAGCGGGAAGGGATCCCACAACGGCCAAATTCGAAGGGGGACAACTAGTACAAGTTATCCTGACTAAAGGTGGTCTTCGCCCGCCAATGGCTCTGGTGGTGACGCCGCCTTGGGCTGCACGGTGACCTCCGTCCTGTCGTCCTGCTGGTCTTGGTCTTGTTGCACCAATATGGAAACCTTTGTCTGATGCCTCGGGACTCCTCGCCTGCGCTTGCCTTATTTAGCACCAAAGAGGAAACAAGGACACTGCGCGCGCTGGCGCCCGCCTGGCTCTAGTCATCATGGCTTGCATCACAGGAACCTCGCGAGGTGTCCCTCGCCTTGATCTCTCCGCCCCTCGCGAGCCGACCTGGTGAGGCCATTCCCAAGGAGATCTTGTGTCATCCGCCTCGCGACGCTTGGCCCCTCGCGAGGGTCTTGAGTGTTTGCTGGTGAAGATGGGCCGTACAGGGCCGCTGGTGGAGCCACGCTGTGGGCCGGAGGCAGGCAAGTCTGGGGACCCCCGTTCCCAGGACGCTGACACCCAGCTGTGAGGTGGGGGAATCATTATTTTGTGCATAATAAGGAGGCATTTTCTTGCGTGCGACCGTGGACAGCTGTCAGCCTCTCCAGGTATAGTCCACTTCTGATGCATGTCGTTCGTTGACCATGTTGACCACGCCGCGCCGAGAGCACAAGGGCGGTGGACGATGGTGAGGCCTAGGAAGGGAAACGACACCAAGCCAGGGAAAACTTGGCAGTTGTTTCCCACGCGGAGGGGAGTGCGAGGGTTTACTGTTTCGTCTGCCGTCGCCGGAGCATAACAACAGGTGTGGGTGAGTAGAGGGATGGCTAGGCCAATGATGGGAGAACGATGGGGCGGTGAGGCCTGCGTGGCAGCATAGCCGGCCGCGGGAGGAGGGAGCAGGCAGTCCCGCCGGCGCTTGTTTGAGTGGCTGGAGCAGGAAGAGCAGAGATTGAAGAAGCACGACGGCCGTTGGATGGACATCCAACAGTCACTGATCTCGTGTGTTGACTAAGTTGATGTTGGGGAACGTAGTAATTTCAAAAAAATTCCTACGCACACACAAGATCATGGTGATGCATAGCAACGAGAGGGGAGAGTGTCGTCTACGTACCCTCGTAGACCATAAGCGGAAGCGTTATGACAACGTGGTTGATGTAGTCGTACATCTTCACGATCGACCGATCCTCAGTACCGAATGTACGGCACCTCCGTGTTCAGCACACATTCAGCTCGGTGACGTCCCGCGAACTCACGATCCAGTAGAGCTTCGAGGAAGAGTTCCGTCAGCACGACGGCGTGGTGACGGTGTTGATAAAGTTACCCACGCAGGGCTTCGCCTAAGCACCGCTACGATATGACCGAGGTGGATTATGGTGGAGGGGGGCACCACACACAGCTAAGCGAGATCAATGATCAACTTCTGTGTCTTGGGGTGCCGCCCTGCCCTCGTATATAAAGGAGCAAGGGGGAGGCTGGCCGGCCCTAGCAGGGCGCGTCAGGAGGAGTCCTACTCCCACCGGGAGTAGGATCCCCCCCTTTCCTACTTTGGACTAGGAGAGAAGGAAGGGGGAGAGAGGGAGGAAGGAAAAGGGGGGCGCCCCCCCTCCTAGTCCAATTCGGACCAGAGGGGGAGGGGGCGCGCGGCCTACCCTAGCCTCCTCTCTCTCTCCACTATGGCCCATTAAGGCCCATACAATTACCGGGGGGGTTCCGGTAACCTCCCGGTACTCCCGTAAAATCCCGATTTCACCCGGAACCATTCCGATGTCCAAATATAGGCTTCCAATATATCGATCTTTACGTCTCGACCATCTCGAGACTCCTCGTCATGTCTGTGATCACATCCGGGACTCCTAACTACCTTCGGTACATCAAAACACAAAAACTCATAATACCGATCGTCATAGAACTTTAAGCGTGCGGACCCTACGGGTTCGAGAACTATGTAGACATGACCGAGACACGTCTCCGGTCAATAACCAATAGCGGAACCTGGATGCTCAAAATGGTTCCTACATATTCTACAAAGATCTTTATCGGTCAAACCGCATAACAGCATACGTTGTTCCCTTTGTCATCGGTATGTTACTTGCCCGAGATTCAATCATCGGTATCTCAATACCTAGCTAAACCTCGTTACCGGCAAGTCTCTTTACTCGTTCCGTAGTGCATCATCCCGAGACTAACTCATTAGTCACATTGCTTGCAAGGCTTATAGTGATGTGCATTACCGAGAGGGCCCAGAGATACCTCTCCGACAATCGGAGTGACAAATCCTAATCTCGATCTATGCCAACTCAACAAGTACCATCGGAGACACCTGTAGAGCACCTTTATAATCACCCAGTTACGTTGTGACGTTTGGTAGCACACAAAGTGTTCCTCCGGTATTCGGGAGTTGCATAATCTCATAGTCATAGGAACATGTATAAGTCATGGAGAAAGCAATAGCAGTAAACTAAATGATCAAGTGCTAAGCTAACGAAATGGGTCAAGTCAATCACATCATTCTCCTAATGATGTGATCCCGTTAATCAAATGACAACTCATGTCTATGGCTAGGAAACTCAACCATCTTTGATCAATGAGCTAGTCAAGTATAGGCATACTAGTGACACTATGTTTGTCTATGTATTCACACATGTATTATGTTTCCAGTTAATACAATTCTAGCATGAATAATAAACATTTATCATGATATGAGGAAATAAATAATAACTTTATTATTGCCTTTAGGGCATATTTCCTTCAGTCTCCCACTTGCACTAGAGTCAATAATCTAGATTACACAGTAATGATTCTAACACCCATGGAGTCTTGGTGTTGATCATGTTTTGCTCGTGGAAGAGGCTTAGTCAATGGGTCTGCAACATTCAGATCCGTATGTATCTTGCAAATCTCTATGTCTCCCACCTGGACTTGATCCCGGATGGAATTGAAGCGTCTCTTGATGTGCTTGGTTCTCTTGTGAAATCTGGATTCCTTTGTCAAGGCAATTGCACCAGTATTGTCACAAAAGATTTTCATTGGACCCGATGCACTAGGTATGACACCTAGATCGGATATGAACTCCTTCATCCCGACTCCTTCATTTGTTGCTTCTGAAGCAGCTATGTATTCCGTTTCACACGTAGATCCCGCCACGACGCTTTGTTTAGAATTGCACCAACTAACAGCTCCACTGTTTAATATAAACACGTATCCGGTTTGCGATTTAGAATCGTCCGGATCAGTGTCAAAGCTTGCATCGACGTAACCACTTACGTCGAGCTCTTTGTCACCTCCATAAATGAGAAACATATCCTTAGTCCTTTTCAGGTATTTCAGGATGTTCTTGACCGCTGTCCAGTGATCCACTCCTGGATTACTTTGGTACCTCCCTGCTAAACTAATAGCAAGGCTCACATTAGGTCTGGTACACAGCATTGCATACATGATAGAGCCTATGGCTGAAGCATAGGGAACACTTTTCATTTTCTCTCTATCTTCTGCAGTGGTCGGGCATTGAGTTTGACTCAACTTCACAACTTGTAACACAGGCAAGAACCCTTTCTTTGCCTGATCCATTTTGAACCTTTTCAAAACTTTATCAAGGTATGTGCTTTGTGAAAGTCCAATTAAGCGTCTTGACCTATCTCTATAGATCTTGATGCCCAATATATAAGCAGCTTCACTGAGGTCTTTCATTGAAAAACTCTTATTCAAGTATCCTTTTATGCTATCCAGAAATTCTATATCATTTCAATCAACAATATGTCATCCACATATAATATTAGAAATGCTACAGAGCTCCCACTCACTTTCTTGTAAATACAGGCTTCTCCAAAAGTCTGTATAAAACCATATGCTTTGATCACACTATCAAAATGTTTATTCCAACTCCGAGAGGCTTGCACCAATCCATAAATGGATCGCTGGAGCTTGCACACTTTGTTAGCACCCTTTGGATCGACAAAACCTTCTGGTTGCATCATATACAACTCTTTTTCCAGAAATCCATTCAGGAATGCAGTTTTGACATCCATTTGCCAAATTTCATAATCATAAAATGCGGCAATTGCTAACATGATTCGGACAGACTTAAGCATCACTACGGGTGAGAAAGTCTCATCATAGTCAACCCCTTGAACATGTCGAAAACCTTCCGCAACAAGTCAAGCTTTGTAGACAGTAACATTACCGTCAGTGTCAGTCTTCTTCTTGAAAATCCATTTATTCTCTATGGCTTGCCGATCATCGGGCAAGTCAACCAAAGTCCACACTTTGTTCTCATACATGGATCCCATCTCAGATTTCATGGCCTCAAGCCATTTTGCGGAATCTGGGCTCACCATCGCTTCTTCATAGTTCGTAGGTTCGCCATGGTCAAGTAACATGACTTCCAGAATAGGATTACCGTACCACTCTGGTGCGGATCTTACTCTGGTTGACCTACGAGGTTCGGCAGTAACTTGATATGAAGTTTCATGACCAATATCATTAGCTTCCCCACTAATTGGTGTAGGTGTCACAGGAACTGGTTTCTGCGATGAACTACTTTCCAATAAGGGAGCAGGTACTGTTACCTCATCAAGTTCTACTTTCCTCCCACTCACTTCTTTCGAGAGAAACTCCCTCTCTAGAAAGGATCCATTCTTAGCAACAAATGTTTTGCTTTCGGATCTGTGATAGAAGGTGTACCCAACAGTTTCCTTTGGGTATCCTATGAAGACACATTTCTCCGATTTAGGTTCGAGCTTATCAGGTTGAAGCTTTTTCACATAAGCATCACAGCCCCAAACTTTAAGAAACGGCAACTTTGGTTTCTTGCCAAACCACAGTTCATATGGCGTCGTCTCAACAGATTTCGATGGTGCCCTATTTAATGTGAATGCAGCCGTCTCTAAAGCATAACCCCAAAACGATAGCGGTAAATCGGTAAGAGACATCATAGATCGCACCATATCTAGTAAAGTACGATTACGACGTTCGGACACACCATTACGCTGTGGTGTTCCGGGTGGCGTGAGTTGCGAAACTGTTCCGCATTGTTTCAAATGAAGACCAAACTCGTAACTCAAATATTCTCCTCCACGATCAGATCGTAGAAACTTTATTTTCTTGTTATGATGATTTTTCACTTCACTCTGAAATTCTTTGAACTTTTCAAATGTTTCAGACTTATGTTTCATTAAGTTGATATACCCATATCTGCTCAAATCATCTGTGAAGGTGAGAAAATAACGATACCCGCCGCGAGCCTCAATATTCATTGGACCACATACATCAGTACGTATGATTTCCAATAAATCTGTTGCTCGCTCCATTGTTCCGGAGAACGGCATTTTAGTCATCTTGCCCATGAGGCATGGTTCGCAAGTACCAAGTGATTCATAATCAAGTGATTCCAAAAGTCCATTGGTATGGAGTTTCTTCATGCGCTTTACACCAATATGACCCAAACGGTAGTGCCACAAATAAGTTGCACTATCATTATCAACTCTGCATCTTTTGACTTCAACATTATGAATATGTGTATCACTACTATCGAGATTCAACAAAAATAGACCACTCTTCAAGGGTGCATGACCATAAAAGATATTACTCATATAAATAGAACAACCATTATTCTCAGATTTAAATGAATAACCGTCTCGCATCAAACAAGATCCAGATATAATGTTCATGCTCAACGCTGGCACCAAATAACAATTATTCAGGTCTAAAACTAATCCTGAAGGTAGATGGAGAGGTAGCGTGCCGACAGCGATCACATCGATTTTGGAACCATTTCCCACGCGCATCGTCACCTCGTCCTTAGCCAATCTTCGCTCATTCTGTAGTCCCTATTTCGAGTTGCAAATATTAGCAACAGAACCAGTATCAAATACCCATGTGCTACTACGAGCTTTAGTAAGGTACACATCAATAACATGTATATCACATATACATTTGTTCGCCTTGCCATCCTTCTTATCCGCCAAATACTTGGGGCAGTTCCGCTTCTAGTGACCAGTCAGTTTGCAGTAGAAGCACTCAATCTCAGGCTTAGGTCCAGACTTAGGTTTCTTCTCCTGAGCAGCAACTTGTTTCTTGTTCTTCTTGAAGTTCCCCTTCTTCTTCCCTTTACCCTTTTTCTTGAAACTGGTGGTCTTGTTGACCATCAACACTTGATGCTCCTTCTTGATTTCTACCTCCGCAGCCTTTAGCATTGCGAAGAGCTCGGGAATTGTCTTATCCATCCCTTGCATATTATTGTTCATCACGAAGCTCTTGTACCTTGGTGGCAGTGATTGAAGAATTTTGTCAATGACACTATCATCCGGAAGATTAACTCCCAGTTGAATCAAGTGATTATTATACCCAGACATTTTGAGTATATGTTCACTGACAGAACTATTCTCCTCCATCTTGCAGCTGTAGAACTTATTGGAGACTTCATATCTCTCAATCCAGGCATTTGCTTGAAATATTAAGTTCAACTCCTTGAACATCTCATATGCTCCATGATGTTCAAAACGTCGTTGAAGTCCCGGTTCTAAGCCGTAAAGCATGGCACACTGAACTATCGAGTAGTCATCAGCTTTGCTCTGCCAGACGTTCTTAACGTCGTCAGTTGCATCTGCAGCAGGCCTGGCACCCAGCGGTGCTTCCAGGACGTAATTGTTCTGTGCAGCAATCAAGATAATCCTCAAGTTACAGACCCAGTCCGTGTAATTGCTACCATCATATTTCAACTTTGCTTTCTCAAGGAACGCATTAAAATTCAATGGAACAACAGCACGGGCCATCTATCTACAACAACATAGACAAGCAAAATACTACCAGGTACTAAGTTCATGATAAATTTAAGTTCAATTAATCATATTACTTAAGAACTCCCACTTAGATAGACACCCCTCTAATCGTCTAAGTGATCACGTGATCCAAATCAACTAAACCATGTCCGATCATCACGTGAGATGGAGTAGTTTTCAATGGTGAACATCACTATGTTGATCATATCTACTAAATGATTCCCGCTCGACCTTTCGGTCTCAGTGTTCCGAGGCCATATCTGCATATGCTAGGCTCGTCAAGTTTAACCTGAGTATTCCGCGCGTGCAAAACTGGCTTGCACCCGTTGTAGATGAATGTAGAGCTTATCACACCCGATCATCACGTGGTGTCTCGGCACGACAAACTTTGGCAATGGTGCATACTCAGGGAGAACACTTTTATCTTGAAATTTAGTGAGAGATCATCTTATAATGCTACCGTCAATCAAATAAAAATAAGATGCATAAAGGATAAACATCACATGCAATCAATATAAGTGATATGATATGGCCATCATCATCTTGTGCCTTTGATCTCCATCACCAAAGCACCGTCATGATCACCATCGTCACCAGCGCGACACCTTGATCTCCATCGTAGCATCGTTGTCGTCTCGCCAACTATTGCTTCTACGACTATCGCTACCGCTTAGTGATAAAGTAAAGCAATTACAGGGCAATTGCATTGGATACAATAAAGCGACAACCATATGGCTCCTGCCAGTTGCCGATAACTCTGTTACAAAACATGATCATCTCATGCAATAAAATATAGCATCATGTCTTGACCATATCACATCACAACATGTCCTGCAAAAACAAGTTAGACGTCCTCTACTTTGTTGTTGCAAGTTTTACGTGGCCGCTACGGGCTAAGCAAGAACCGTTCTTACCTACGCATCAAAGCCACAACGATATTTCGTCAAGTTAGTGATGTTTTAACCTTCTCAAGGACCGGGCGTAGTCACACTCGGTTCAACTAAAGGTGGAGAAACTGACACCCGCCAGCCACCTGTGTGCAAAGCACGTCGGTAGAACCAGTCTCGCGTAAGCGTACGCGTAATGTCGGTCCGGCCCGCTCCATCCAACAATACCGCCGAACCAAAGTATGACATGCTGGTAAGCAGTATGACTTGTATCGCGCACAACTCACTTGTGTTCTACTCGTGCATATAACATCTATGCATAAACCTGGCTCGGATGCCACTGTTGGGGAACGTAGTAATTTCAAAAAAATTCCTACGCACACGCAAGATCATGGTGATGCATAGCAACGAGAGGGGAGAGTGTCGTCTACGTACCCTCATAGACCGTAAGCGGAAGCGTTATGACAACGCGGTTGATGTAGTCATACGTCTTCATGATCGACCGATCCTTAGTACCGAACGTACGGCACCTCCGCCTTCAGCACACGTTCAGCTCGGTGACGTCCTACGAACTCACGATCCAGTAGAACTTCGGGGAAGAGTTCCGTCAGCACGACAGCGTGGTGATGGTGTTGATAATGTTACCGACGCCAGGCTTCGCCTAAGCACCGCTACGATATGACCGAGGTGGATTATGGTGGAGGGGGGCACCGCACACGGCTAAGAGAGATCAATGATCAACTTCTATGTCTTGGGGTGCCCCTTGCTCCCGTATATAAAGGAGCAAGGGGGCAGGCCGGCCGGCCCTAGCAGGGCGCGTCAGGAGGAGTCCTACTCCCACTGGGAGTAGGATTCCCCCCCCCTTCCTAGTTTGGACTAGGAGAGAAGGAAGGGGGAGAGAGGGAGGAAGGAAAAGGGGGGCGCCGCCCCCCCTCCTAGTCCAATTTGGACCAGAGGGGGAGGGGGGGCGCGGCCTGCCCTGGCCTCCTCTCTCTCTCTCCACCATGGCCCATTAAGGCCCATACAATTACCGGGGGGGTTCCGGTAACCTCTCGGTACTCCTGTAAAATCCCGATTTCACCCGGAACCATTCCGATGTCCAAATATAGGCTTCCAATATATCGATCTTTATGTCTTGACCATTTAGAAACTCCTCGTCATGTTCGTGATCACATTCGGGACTCTGAACTACCTTCGGTACATCAAAACACAAAAACTCATAATACCGATCGTCACAGAACTTTAAGCGTGCGGACCCTACGGGTTCGAGAACTATGTATACATGACCGAGACACGTCTTCGGTCAATAACCAATAGCGGAACCTAGATGCTCATACTGGTTCCTACATATTCTACGAAGATCTTTATCGGTCAAACCGCATAACAGCATACGTTGTTCTCTTTGTCATCGGTATGTTACTTGCCCGAGATTCGATCGTCGGTATCTCAATACCTAGCTCAATCTCGTTACCGGCAAGTCTCTTTACTCGTTTCGTAGTTTATCATCCTGAGACTAACTCATTAGTCACATTGCTTGCAAGGCTTATAGTGATGTGCATTACCGAGAGGGCCCAGAGATACCTCTCCGACAATCGGAGTGACAAATCCTAATCTCGATCTATGCCAACTCAACAAGTACCGTCGGAGACCCCTATAGAGCACCTTTATAATCACCCAGTTACGTTGTGAAGTTTGGTAGCACAGAAAGTGTTCCTCCGGTATTCGGGAGTTGCATAATCTCATAGTCATAGGAACATGTATAAGTCATGGAGAAAGCAATAGCAGTAAACTAAACGATCAAGTGCTAAGCTAACGAAATGGGTCAAGTCAATCACATCATTCTCCTAATGATGTGATCCCGTTAATCAAGTGACAACTCATGTCTATGGCTAGGAAACTCAACCATCTTTGATCAACGAGCTAGTCAAGTATAGGCATACTAGTGACACTGTGTTTGTCTATGTATTCACACATGTATTATGTTTCCGGTTAATACAATTCTAGCATGAATAATAAACATTTATCATGATATGAGGAAATAAATAATAACTTTATTATTTCCTCTAGGGCATATTTCCTTCAGTTGACACGGCGTTGCTTGTGCGTCAACCTTATTTTTTAGGAAAGCATACGCGTCAGCCTGTAGTAGGCGCACAAGTCAGCCTCAAACCTGTGGAAAACAACATACAACCCATCTGCCATTATTTCTAATAATTTACAGCCCATTTGCCAATTCTTAAGAATTTTTTTGGAGCCCATCTTCTTCTTTTTTTAGTGTATGGAGCCCATCTTGTTTTTCTTAGCATTACACCCCATATTGTGGCCACGGTTAAAAATTATACGAAATTTTGCATATTTCGGTGCGGTCAACTGTTTTTAATCCCGAAATATCAAGTCACATTCAAACTATTTTGAAAAATAATTTATATAAATATAAAATCCAAATAATTGTCCACGCATAAAAATCAATGGAATTTAAAATCTTGTAATTAAAAAAATTAAAACTAATTCCCGGTTTGATGTGTTTTAAAAATGTACAACCCATTTCTGGGCAAACCGAATGAAACTCTCCTTGTCTTGAAAGATTTGCAGCCTAGCAAGGCTGATAAAGCAAGTAGGCCTCATTTGGGTATTTCTTTAAAAAAATAGAACTGGGCTAGCCATTTTCAGCAAGAAAAAAACACAACTGGGCTCATGATGTGGTAAACATAAATAAAACCCTGGCTAGACGGGCCACAGCCCCGTTGTTACCCTGATCTGTCGCTAAAACTAGTAAAAATAACAACTGCTTGTTCCTAAAAAAAGTAAATAACAAGTGCGCGACCTGCTGGGTCCCTGGTGTCAGCTGCTCGTTGTGTAATTCTCTCGTTTATTGACTACGTTGACAATGGCATGAGCCCCAGATGTCCAACCATTAGGAGGAACCATTTTTTGGGCTTATAATAACGAGGCAGTTGCTTGCGTACTGCCATGACACTGGTGGGTCCCTACTGTCATCCTCTCCACGTACAGTCATATCCTTATTCCTCTCGGTTGTTGACGGCGTTGACAACGCAAGAGGGCGGCGCAACGCGCACGGCGAGCGAACCAAGGCCGAGGACGACGGCGAGGCCTCAGACGCAATGAACAGAAGCCGTGGAAGGTGCGTCGGTCCAGTCGCAGGGGGAGGGGAGTACGAGGGTTGACTGGTTCGGGTGCGGGTGCGTGTTGGGGCTGACATCGCCGGAGAATAACAGGACGTGTGGGGGAATAGAGGGAGGGACTGGCCAATGTTGGAGGGTACGGTAGGGCGGCGGAGGCGCAACCAGCCACGGGAGGCGGGAGCAGGCGGAGCCGGCGGGGTGGATTGGTTTGGGCGGCTGGAGGAAGAAGACCAGAGATAGAAGATACACGACAGATGTTGGATGTCAATCCAACGGCTGGTAGGCAGAATCGTTTGTTGACTAGCTAGTAAGTCGACACCACCTTGGATAGGCTATTTCCTCGTGGGTCCCAAATGTCAGAATCCAAATCTGTCACGGTCATGCAGCCTTTCCTATGAAAATTTACAGCCCATTTGGTGTGCTAGTTCGAAATAAGCTTGTGGGTGCTAATCACTTGGCTTCTGTAATGCACAGTGAGCTCAAGCAGCCGGCGAGAGTGATGTTATTTCCCTTGGTTGGGATTTGTTACAATATTTCACTCTAAATTAAATGAATGGCAAGCCATTTGCCTTGTTTCAAAGAAAATATGACAGTCATAGCCGAGTTGAAAAGGGCAAGAACATCTAACTCCAGCTTACAAACTGTACAAAAGCACGAGGGTTAATCGTTCATCAGGTTTAGACAAAACCCAAGTTGAAAAGGGCAACAACATCTAACTCCAGCACTGTTTTCGGCAGTCACGGTCAAATGGATCGGTCAGGTCCCTAGAATGAACATCCTGGGTCGAAAAATTTACTGGATTATGACCACAATATGTTGTAAATAGAAGCCCGGCACGTTCAGAAGCTCTTTTGCCCACCTGAAACTCCTTTTTTTGCTCTTCGACATACCCATCCGTCAAAACCATGCTGCTGATAAACTTAAGCCTGATGGACAGTAGTAACCTCGCATTCAGCAGGAAGAATGTGACAAATCTAGTGTTTGCATGGTTGGCTACATATCGTTCTAGCATTATTGTCTTCAATCGAATGTCATGGGAAGTGAGAAAAATCCCGGTGCTTACGAATCCACCGATTGGTTATAAATTTCTTACCCCATCCAATTGCCTAAATAGACATGAAGATTGAAAACAGTTAAGGTCTAAAAAGAGAGTGTGGAAAGAGCAACAGCTGAACGGTTAATTCTAGTACACTATATGCAAGCTTCCAATGTGCGTGAAATTATCACCTTTATATACAACTTCTCCAGACATGGAAAGCATTGCAGCAAGCCAATAATCTTGTTTAGATCGAAACTATTCATTTGGATATATAAGATCTTGACAGAATCCAGCACCATTGATAGGCTATCCATGGAGAAACTTTTCATTGAGCATAGAACATAATATTAGTACAACATGTGTACTCCGAGATGATATATAACTTATGCGCAGAAATTTAAAATGCAACTTATGGTTACAAGTGTAGATGATAATATAAAGTACCTGAAGAACTGTGGAGCCAAACACCATCTTGAAATGAGCACAGAGATCATGTATTACACCCAAGGTCTCCAGTTTAGGTGTAGAGAGGACAGTTATTTGCGACGGTGAATAACTAGAATCAAGGATCAACCTTTGAAGTGAAGGGGCATCTTGGATGATGAGCTGCCTTCCGTCAAAAGAAATTCCAATTCTTACAAGGTTAGGCGACTTTATTTGGAGACAACCGATTCTAACTGTGAAAACAAGCACCAAGCACTCCAGGGCAGGGCAACCAGAGTGAATGATGATGTGCAATGAGGCCTCCGATATACGAACCCGCACAACTGAAAGTTTCTTGAGAAATGGGAGTCGAAGGTTTAGTACCAGATTGTCTGGTAGGTCGCACAACGCAAAGGTGACGGTGTGGAGAGAGGAGGAAAACCGCGAGATGGACATCGGTGCTGAGGGCGCAGGTAGATGGCGTTCGGTATCTGGTAGGTGATTTCCAGGGGAATGGTAGAACTCAAGCAGCTGTAGTTCTGTGAATTCAGGGGATTTCAGCCAGGCGTCCACCGTGCAGGGCATGGTATGGTTACTCAGGTAGCATGACGGGATGCAGAGGCTTTGAACGAAGCCCTGGTGGGAGGATGATGGCTTTGGGGATTTCAAAATCATTGAAGAGAGATAGCTCACAACAGTCGAGATTAAGGGGCACGGCACGCCATAGAGGGCGCCACCGAATTGAGAGGACTTGGGTGCGGCAGCAATCCTTGGTGGGGAGAAGCGAGATGATCTCCCCAAGGACGGCGTCCGGGAGATCGCTGATGCGGTCCACCCGAGATTCTACGGGTTCCTGGGATCCGGTGGGGGCGGGGTCGCCGCTTCTCCCCGCGCTGCCGGGTGCGGGATCTACAACACGCGTCGCCACTGGCGGGAGCCTCATCTTCTTGGCGCTGGGGTCAGCCGACTCCATTTTCCTCAAGGGCGTCGCGTCGCGCTCACGGATTTGACCATGGTAACGAATGACGAGCCTAGTTGTAGTGCGAGTGAAGAAGAAGGGGAGCTGGGGTTTTTCTATAGTAGTGAGGAAGAAGGGGAGCTGGGGTTTTCTGTAGGAGTGAGGTGAGGAATTTGGGGGTACGAGTGGAGCGAGCTGACGTGAGGTGGGTGGGAGTGAGGAGGAAGAAGAGCACCCAGGTTTTTTTGGAGGGCAGTGTGCTGGGTGTAGGTAGCGCCTCTCATTAAGTTAAATTTTTGGCAAAATGTAAGCGGTTTAACAGCAGTTTTGGAAACCATTTTTTCTCCATACAAAAAACGTGAATCGTATTTTCGATCGCATTTCTAAACCGTTTATCGGAATGAGGCAAATAAAATGGCGTTGGAAAGATGGTGCAAAACCACTCCTTCCACATGTTGAAAGTTTTCTTTAATTCCCTATGGGTAAAGTGTAATTTGGAAAATCGTAAAATTTTGCAAACCGAACACATGAGTTGGTATTTTCAATGCCATTTCTAAATGGCTACTCCAATTGAGGCAAATGATATGGCCTTGGAAATCTTATGAAAATTCGCTACTTTTTCATGTGAAAAGATTTTTCTAATTTTGAACGGTTTAAAAATAATTTATAAAACGATACAAGTTTCACCGAGTTCGTATTTTTGAGCTAATGTTTTAACCTTACGTCCGAATGCAACAAATGATATGGCGTTGGAAAGCTTGAGGAAATGCGAAACTTTTTGGTATATATTGTTTGTCCCAGCTCCTTACGGTTTAAGTCAATTATGAAAATGGCTGAAAACGTATTTTTGCCGTAATTTCTACAAACTTTATCGGAATTGGGTAAATAATATACCGTTGATAAGCTACGGAAAATGCGAAACTTTTTCATGTTGATGGTTTTCTCTGATTCCCAGCCGTTTTAATGTAATTTCGAAAACGGTGAGATTATTCGTTCTGCCTCTATCGCGAAACAGATTCTTAAAAAATGCACCGCGTGAAGAACTTGAACTTCTCGGCGTATCTACTTGAACTTCACTCTGTTTTCGACGTGCTTTTTTTGCTCGTAGCTCTCCATCCACTCACCGGAATTGAGCAAGTGATATACCAATGGAAAGCTGTGACACCCAAAAATTTTGGCATTGTTTTATTTATTAAAATGTTGCCAGGAAATAAAACTTTTCCATTTGTCAAGATTTACCCTTTTGTTATTGTGAACTTTTACTTCAAGTGGAAAAACTGTCCAAAAATATTTTTGGACTTGCGTGCCCTCTTTGTAAAAACAATTCCTTCTCAGTGGATTTATTTGCATAATTATTTTTCCATGAGCTTTATTCTTTTAAAAATGAACTTTCATAAATTTGGAGCCCCTTTTTGCACTGCAACCTTTTGATAAATGCTTTTAAAAATTTCACCAAAATTTGGGGATGTCATGTGAGGTGTCCCCATCACTTTTATGCAAAAACATCTTTTGGTCATTAGAGATTTGGAGCTCCACATCAATTTTTCAAATCTGGTCCAGTAGGTATTTTGCACTACAACCTATTTAAATATTCTGCTAAAAATTCTTCCAAGTGTTTGGAGATGTCAGTGGATGCATGCAATTCATCCTCATGCAAAAACCCAGTGTTGTTCTTTGAAAAATTTGAGTGAATCATCTTCATTTCCATTCTGGTCCAGTTTGGTGATCTGTACTGCAACCCCATTTTATTTTGCTCTAATACCTTTGAGCTTTTTCCTACCTATAGTCCTCCCTACCAAACTCTTAAGTCCAGGAGATGGGACCCATTGGCATATTTTTGGTGCATGCAATGATAGCCTTTAGTTTCTGCCCAAAACTGGTGTTCTCAAAAACTTGCACTATCAACTTTCCGTTTTTGCCAGACTGACCTTACCACCTTCTTGAGCTCCTAAAGAGACTAGGATCTGGAGAGTTTGGCCACCCCAAGAGTTGCCTAGCTGACCATGGCATTCTGTCGAGCACCCTGTGTGCAGGGACAATTTTTGGCATGTCCTCTGGTTTGCATTGTGGACTTGAACCCCTGACCCATCCAGCATGTCCACTAGCATCCTAGCTGTCCCTAACCCTGGCCTGTTAGCTGCCAGCCTCCCCCAAGCTCTCTAGAGCGCGCTGGCATTCCGTCGAGCACCTGCCGTGTGTGCTCTGGGCGCGCCCAGAGCGCACGTTTTGCACGCGCGCGCACTGAGCCGACACGCCGCACTGCCGCCCTCGTCGCGTCCCATCTCTGGCCCCTGCTCGCCTGCCGAACCACGCCATGCACTCGCCCTCTCACCAGTACACTCCAAGCTCTCCCTGGCACCTTGTAGCGCCGCCTTGGCAGCACGCCGGCGTCGGCAGCGGATTCCGCCGCGGACGGCGCCGCCCAAACCGCCAGCGCACGCCAGCTGCCCCAGAGCACAGGCCGTGCTTATCCTCCCGCTCGTCGGCACGCTTTCGTCGCCGCCACGATGCCCTGCAACTACAGAAAAGTGGTCGCCGGCGATCTTATCCTCGGCCACCGCGGGAGCCTGCCTCGAGCGCCTATTTAAAGGGACCCCGAGCTCAACCGATCACTCAAGCAACCCCAGGTCACCCTCATAGCCCTCCCACAGCCAGCAATCGTCGGGAAAGTCCTTCCTTCCTTGTCTCCGGCCAGCTCGGTCGCCGTCGCAATCCCGTGCCATGCGTCGCAACCAAGCCTTCCCCCGCCAATCCAACACCACCAAGAACTCCCCCGTAGTCATGCGGAGCTGCCTAGCGCCTCAGCTTCGGCCAAGGATCACCGGAGCCCAGATGTCACTTCACCACCGTAGCCCCTCCACCGCGGAGCTCGCCGCCGGTGACCCCTTCCGTCCCCACCTGCCTAACGCCCACCGAGAGGACCACCTCGGTCTGGCCAACCCATCCCTGCCCTCAGATGCCCTCGAGGAGCCGCCGTTCGTCGCCGGCGATCGCCGGAGCCCCGCGCCGTTCGGGCAGAGAGAAGGGAGGGCGAGGGAAACCGGTCAAACCTGACCAGTGGGCCCTCTGGACCCACTGTCAGTGACCCGCGCGGCCACTCTCTCTGTTTAAGTGATAGCGCAAAGACCGGAGTACGTCACCTCTGCTTTGAAAGCGTATTTTCCCCGCAGCGTTTTCCTTTTTTGTGATTTTCTTAAAACAGAACTTTGACTGATGTTTGACTGACTATAACTTTTAAAATAGAACTCCAAATGAGTTGATTCTTTTTCCTACATCTCTCAAATTTCATCTAGTTTATTTTAAGATTTTTTTAAAAAATACTTGAGACAATTTTTTGTACTGTTTTTAAAATGTGTGTTATTTATATATTTCTCAAAATAGGATTTTTGGAGAAAAGGCATCCTTCAAAAGTGCACCCCCACATGCATACACTTGAAGGCAAGCATTTCTGAACTCTGGCATAATATTTTGTGTGGTGTTTTGATATGGTTACAGCACCTTTTGACTTGGAGCATACATTATTTTTATGTGACGATAAGAAGATCATATGCATGAGTGCATAGTGGAGTTTTCTTTGCTGTGATAAATGGATATATTGGTGATGGTATTCATCCTCGTAAGCTTCCCTTGCATATCGGAAGGAAGCCGGGAAAGCCGTGGTCTTGGGTAGACACGGGCTTGTCCCTAGTACCTCGTCGGGACGAGTATGTCCGGTATGGCATGGTGAGGCTTGACGAGTGATTAGTCTACCTGTTAATGGAAATACTTTTGTTGTGCTAATCATGCAGGGAACACTTAAACCTCCTGAGTCGGCCTTAGATCGAGTCTTGTCCAGTAACCCCCATACTTGCCTGGTACTACCACTTGTCCCTGCCTGAGGTAGGGTACGGTTCAGTAAGTTGTCAACCCCGTCCTAGCACACACCGTACAGAGAGGCCGTGATGAGGGTCCCGTGGCCACGGATTAAAGCCTGTCATTCGGTCCGGGGGCATGGGTGTTTCCGGTTGGGACCGAGAGGGGGGCACCCCCTTAGAGCGTGCGAATAGAAATTTGATCCCATGCTACGTCGAGGTTGTAGCCTCCCCACTTAGAGTTTTGGCTTGGCGGGTGTCGTGGGTGATTCCAGACACCGGTGAGTTAAGCTGGTGTGTGCAGGTCAGGCGTGTTTTCAATTAAAAGACCGTAGACGGAATTAGTCCCGATGGACTAAGTAAACCCGTTACTCGTGGGAAAATGGTACTCCCTCTGCAGAGGATATATCCTGTTGGATAGTCATGTTCTTGAGTAAGAACCACAGTCTGAGTTAAATCTAGTAACGGTATTCGGATGGAGAACGATTTAGCTGGATCGTAGTAACGGTATTCGGATGGAGAACGTTTTAACTGGATTGTAGTAACGGTATTCGGATGGAGATACGACTTATTGGTTTTCGGATGGAGAAACGACTGAGCTAAATATTGTTTATATTTGTGGCACACATGGATTGTGATCTTTAATATTTTGTACTAACTATTTATGTTATGTATTTTATCGAGTATCCCTGGGATGGTTCTACCTCCTGGATATTCACTGTGATTAATCTTTATAAGCCCTTTATGTGGTGTCGCCTAGACGCCCGACTGTGGCACGCACTGTCTTTTATTTTCTATTATAAGCCCTTTATGTGGTGTTGCCCTGACGCCCGACTGCGGCATTATTATTCTTGCAGTTTCCTCTCGAGGAGTCATTCAGACCCTCGTTTGGCACCAGTATTATTATTCTTGCAGTTTCCTCTCGAGGAGTCATTCAGACCCTCGTTTGGCACCAGTATTATTATTCTTGCAGTTTCCTCTCGAGGAGTCATTCAGACCCTCGTTTGGCACCAGTATTATTATTCTTGCAGTTTCCTCTCGAGGAGTCATTCAGACCCTCGTTTGGCACCCAGTATTTTGTTTTTGGTATTTGTTACCCTCATGCGTGCATCATGAATATTTTGTTTATCTCGTGACTGACGTTATGATCATAGAATATTTTTTCGGAACTAGATTACCCTTGATATATTATACCCGCGTTCTTGATGTTTGCGAGTACATTCAAACGTACTCACTGGCTTGTCCCTGGCTATTGTCTTGGCCAGATTCCTTGCTTGGAGACAAGCATCGCGGTGACAACCTCGGAACCTACGCGTTGACATTCGCAGCCTCGCGAAGATAGGAGTTATCCTGGTCAGCTGTTCTTGTGGGAAATGGAGTCCCATAGACGCAGAGGAACCACATATCGCTTCCGCCATCAACCATTAGAAACCAAATGTTGTACTCCTGGGCCACAATGGTCTTGTACTACATATCTTTGCACTTGCTTGGATTTTCTTGTATCAAGTTGGTGTCTCATCAGCTAACAGTAATCCTGGGGCTGGTGAGCACAACGGCCATTTTCTGGAGAATTAATATCCTGAAAAACCGGTCATGACAGACTTGGTATCAGAGCCAGGCTGACCATTGGCTAATCCTATCTTAGCCAGGTCAATAAACCTAGGTTAACCAAACCATCAGACCTTAACCTAGTCCCGGCCAAGCTTCTCGCGTAAGATAGCCCCACAGTGACCCGACGCCCTTTTCGGCGGACGGTGCCCAACCTATCAACCTAGCCCGTCGATCACGCGCCAGTGACCGACACCCAACCAGTCTCTATCGCAAGCGTGCGGAGGAAGACTCCGTCCCCTTTCCCTATAAAAAGGGCACGCTAGCCTCAAACTCAGCACAGCACAGCCTCTTTTTCCCAAACCCAGCCACGATGCCTGGTCCCATTGTTCACAATGAGACCACAGCAACCAACCTTGGAGGTTTTGTGACCGTGCTCGCAAACCTCACCCGCCGTGCCTATGCGTTAGAGGAGCCTCCTGAGTATGTTGTGTACCAGGGACCCATGTACGGTGAGAGCCGTCAGTACTGGGCCACTGTGCACATCTACGGTAGGGGTTTGTCGCCAGAACGCCCCTACAGGTTCACTGGAAGGACAACTTCCTTTGAGCCACAAGCCATCCAACTGGCAGCCCGCGAAGCTATAGTTCAACTCCGGCACTTGTCGCCTAGAGTTAACTGTCGCTCGTTCTACTACTACCCCAGTCGTGACGGGTATGGTAGGCCGCCCCAGGTTGCCAACGGAGACCACGAGACGGATCCCGCACTATTGCATCTGGTGCGCTATGTAAGCACACTAGAGCAACGGTTCGATCAGGTCACCCTTGATCTGATCGCAGCTTGTGGAGAGCTGGCTCACCGAGCCCCGGCGAGAAGAGAAGCGGAGCCCGACGCCGACAACCCAGTCGTGCTGTTCGGACACCCGATCGATCCTTTGAGGTCTGCGCCAGCCCTCAACCAGAGTGCTTTGGTGACCCCAGAAGCGCTTCATCGCCTTTTGGGAACCCATTCCAACGGGATTGTGGCCAACAACCCCCGCGATGGTCATCACCATTTCCCCGACCCTGCAGCTCCTCAGCCGTAGCCAGCAAATCCCGACGGTGAGAACCGTGGCGAAGCATCGGCGTCCGCAAGGCCAGCCCACTTAGACGTTAACGAAGTAGACTAAGTCGCTCGAGTTGTATCGAGCCTTAGTTTTCCTACGCTTTGTAATGATGTGGTCTTGTATCGCTTTTATTGCATGCCGTCTGCTTGAGCGCCCCTGTTCTGGAGCGGTAGCTATGCATGTGTACGTTAGCGTACAGTTGCATTTTTAAATTTTGGGCGCAGCTACCAAGACCAACCCCGACGGCACCCACAGTAATGCGTCACATTTATGTGATATGTATATCTGTGGCTTTGACCCGAGAACAGGATCGACAACCAGTTACCCTTCACCCCGGTAGATAACCCAGCCCCGGTGCTATATAAAGGCCACCTCGTGACCTTGCCGAGCACCCCTCACCATTGTGCGCAGCACTCACAGCCATTCCTTTGCCATGTCGACCCCCAGTATTTATCTGAGAACCCCAGACGCGACCCCGGGCAGTTTTGTCAAATTATTGTGGGACTTCACCTGCAGTACTATGAGTGCCACCCGTCCACCCCAGTACGAATTGCTCAAATCGAGGATCACCCCATCCACCTCGAAATATTGGGCAGTGGTGCACATCCCTCCCGCATACCCAAACCAAGACCCAACGGAAGTCTCCTTCGTGGGGAAATCCATGCCGACTCCGCATATGGCTATAGAAGCTGCTGCATACGAGGCGCTCACTCGTCTTCGATTCGCAGTACCCTATGCCAGCGAGCGAGGATACTATTATTTTCCGAGTCGTGCAGCACCCGGAGAAGTTGCATCTTTTCCCGGTGGACGTATTGAGAGAGATCCAGTACTGGCCAACCTTGCCCAGTACGTTATTGCCCAGGAGCGTTTAACTCAGCGAGTGATGGGCTATCTCCAGAGCCTCGCTGATTTAAATCCTCGGATCGCTATTGGCAGACCCCTGAGGCCTGACCAAGAAGGGCGCATTCATCGACTGGTCAACCCGCTTCCCCCGATGGAAGAGGAGTGTGCCCCAGTGCCAGAGGCATTTTCTCAGGACCCGGTCTTTTTGCCGTTTTCCTTGTAAACGCCTCCGATGTATTTATTGTCCCAGTACTTGTATTTATGTGTTGCAGCATGTTCGTAAAATTTTGTGTGACGGATCCGACTTTCTTTAGTTCCTGTTATGTGAGCAGTTTTACTGCTGTTAGTTTTGTTTTAATTATCTTTTTCTCTCGCAATATGTTTTTGAGGAGATTTCTTTCCCCGAGTTATCGCCGCGTACATATATTTTCACGACATAGATTTTTATTCGCGCATCATCGTAACAGCTTTTAACAAATCTCGAGGACGAGATTTTTCTTAAGGGGGGTAGTGTTGTGACACCCAAAAATTTTGGCCTTGTTTTATTTATTAAAATGTTGCCAGGAAATAAAACTTTTCCATTTGTCAAGATTTACCCTTTTGTTATTGTGAATTTTTACTTCAAGTGGAAAAACTGTCCAAAAATATTTTTGGACTTGTGTGCCCTCTTTGTAAAAACAATTCCTTATCAGTGGATTTATTTGCATAATTATTTTTCCATGAGCTTTATTCTTTTAAAAATGAACTTTCATATTTGGAGCCCCTTTTTGCACTGCAACCTTTTGATAAATGCTTTTAAAAATTTCACCAAAATTTGGGGATGTCATGTGAGGTGTCCCCATCACTTTTATGCAAAAACATCTTTTGGTCATTAGAGATTTGGAGGTCCACATCAATTTTTCAAATCTGGTCCAGTAGGTATTTGTCACTACAACCTATTTAAATATTCTTCTAAAAATTCTTCCAAGTGTTTGGAGATGTCAGTGGATGCATGCAATTCATCCTCATGCAAAAACCCAGTGTTGTTCTTTGAAAAATTTGAGTGAATCATCTTCATTTCCATTCTGGTCCAGTTTGGTGATCTGTACTGCAACCCCATTTTATTTTGCTCTAATACCTTTGAGCTTTTTCCTACCTATAGTCCTCCCTACCAAACTCTTAAGTCCAGGAGATTGGACCCATTGGCATATTTTTGGTGCATGCAATGATAGCCTTTAGTTTCTACCCAAAACTGGTTTTCTCAAAAACTTGCACTATCAACTTTCTGTTTTTGCCAGACTGACCTTACCACCTTCTTGAGCTCCTAAAGAGACTAGGATCTGGAGAGTTTGGCCACCCCAAGAGTTGCCTAGCTGACCATGGCATTCTGTCGAGCACCCTGTGTGCAGGGACAATTTTTGGCATGTCCTCTGGTTTGCATTGTGGACTTGAACCCCTGACCCATCCAGCATGTCCACTAGCATCCTAGCTGTCCCTAACCCTGGCCTGTTAGCTGCCAGCCTCCCCCAAGCTCTCTAGAGCGCGCTGGCATTCCGTCGAGCACCTGCCGTGCGTGCTCTGGGCGCGCCCAGAGCGCATGTTTTGCACGCGCGCACACTGAGCCGACACGCCGCACTGCCGCCCTCGTCGCGTCCCATCTCTGGCCCCTGCTCGCCTGCCGAACCACGCCATGCACTCGCCCTCTCACCAGTACACTCCAAGCTCTCCCTGGCACCTTGTAGCGCCGCCTTGGCAGCACGCCGGCGTCGGCAGCGGATTCCGCCGCGGATGGCGCCGCCCAAACCGCCAGCGCACGCCAGCTGCCCCAAAGCACAGGCCGTGCTTATCCTCCCGCTCGTCGGCACGCTTTCGTTGCCGCCACGATGCCCTGCAACTACAGAAAAGTGGTCGCCGGCGATCTTATCCTCGGCCACCGCGGGAGCCTGCCTCGAGCGCCTATTTAAAGGGACCCCGAGCTCAACCGATCACTCAAGTAACCCCAGGTCACCCTCATAGCCCTCCCACAGCCAGCAATCGTCGGGAAAGTCCTTCCTTCCTCGTCTCCGGCCAGCTCGGTCGCCGTCGCAATCCCGTGCCATGCGTCGCAACCAAGCCTTCCCCCGCCAATCCAACGCCACCAAGAACTCCCCCGTAGTCGTGCGGAGCTGCCTAGCGCCTCAGCTTCGGCCAAGGATCACCGGAGCCCAGATGTCACTTCACCACCGTAGCCCCTCCACCGCGGAGCTCGCCGCCGGTGACCCCTTCCGTCCCCACCTGCCTAACGCCCACCGAGAGGACCGCCTCGGTCTGGCCAACCCATCCCTGCCCTCAGATGCCCTCGAGGAGCCGCCGTTCGTCGCCGGCGATCGCCGGAGCCCCGCGCCGTTCGGGCAGAGAGAAGGGAGGGCGAGGGAAACCGGTCAAACCTGACCAGTGGGCCCTCTGGACCCACTGTCAGTGACCCGCGCGGCCACTCTCTCTGTTTAAGTGATAGCGCAAAGACCGGAGTACGTCACCTCTGCTTTGAAAGCGTATTTTCCCCGCAGCGTTTTCCTTTTTTCTGATTTTCTTAAAACAGAACTTTGACTGATGTTTGACTGACTATAACTTTTAAAATAGAACTCCAAATGAGTTGATTCTTTTTCCTACATCTCTCAAATTTCATCTAGTTTATTTTAAGATTTTTTTTAAAAAATACTTGAGACAATTTTTTGTACTGTTTTTAAAATGTGTGTTATTTATATATTTCTCAAAATAGGATTTTTGGAGAAAAGGCATCCTTCAAAAGTGCACCCCCACATGCATACACTTGAAGGCAAGCATTTCTGAACTCTGGCATAATATTTTGTGTGGTGTTTTGATATGGTTACAGCACCTTTTGACTTGGAGCATACATTATTTTTATGTGACGATAAGAAGATCATATGCATGAGTGCATAGTGGAGTTTTCTTTGCTGTGATAAATGGATATATTGGTGATGGTATTCATCCTCGTAAGCTTCCCTTGCATATCGGAAGGAAGCCGGGAAAGCCGTGGTCTTGGGTAGACACGGGCTTGTCCCTAGTACCTCGTCGGGACGAGTATGTCCGGTATGGCATGGTGAGGCTTGACGAGTGATTAGTCTACCTGTTAATGGAAATACTTTTGTTGTGCTAATCATGCAGGGAACACTTAAACCTCCTGAGTCGGCCTTAGATCGAGTCTTGTCCAGTAACCCCCATACTTGCCTGGTACTACCACTTGTCCCTGCCTGAGGTAGGGTATGGTTCAGTAAGTTGTCAACCCCGTCCTAGCACACACCGTACAGAGAGGCCGTGATGAGGGTCCCGTGGCCACGGATTAAAGCCTGTCATTCGGTCCGGGGGCATGGGTGTTTCCGGTTGGGACCGAGAGGGGGGGCACCCCCTTAGAGCGTGCGAATAGAAATTTGATCCCATGCTACGTCGAGGTTGTAGCCTCCCCACTTAGAGTTTTGCTTGGCGGGTGTCGTGGGTGATTCCAGACACCGGTGAGTTAAGCTGGTGTGTGCAGGTCAGGCGTGTTTTCAATTAAAAGACCGTAGACGGAATTAGTCCCGATGGACTAAGTAAACCCGTTACTCATGGGAAAATGGTACTCCCTCTGCAGAGGATATATCCTGTTGGATAGTCATGTTCTTGAGTAAGAACCACAGTCTGAGTTAAATCTAGTAACGGTATTCGGATGGAGAACGATTTAGCTGGATCGTAGTAACGGTATTCGGATGGAGAACGTTTTAACTGGATTGTAGTAACGGTATTCGGATGGAGATACGACTTATTGGTTTTCGGATGGAGAAACGACTGAGCTAAATATTGTTTATATTTGTGGCACACATGGATTGTGATCTTTAATATTTTGTACTAACTATTTATGTTATGTATTTTATCGAGTATCCCTGGGATGGTTCTACCTCCTGGATATTCACTGTGATTAATCTTTATAAGCCCTTTATGTGGTGTCGCCTAGACGCCCGACTGTGGCACGCACTGTCTTTTATTTTCTGTTATAAGCCCTTTATGTGGTGTTGCCCTGACGCCCGACTGCGGCATTATTATTCTTGCAGTTTCCTCTCGAGGAGTCATTCAGACCCTCGTTTGGCACCAGTATTATTATTCTTGCAGTTTCCTCTCGAGGAGTCATTCAGACCCTCGTTTGGCACCAGTATTATTATTCTTGCAGTTTCCTCTCGAGGAGTCATTCAGACCCTCGTTTGGCACCAGTATTATTATTCTTGCAGTTTCCTCTCGAGGAGTCATTCAGACCCTCGTTTGGCACCAGTATTATTATTCTTGCAATTTCCTCTCGAGGAGTCATTCAGACCCTCGTTTGGCACCAGTATTATTATTCTTGCAGTTTTCTCTCGAGGAGTCATTCAGACCCTCGTTTGGCACCAGTATTATTATTCTTGCAGTTTCCTCTCGAGGAGTCATTCAGACCCTCGTTTGGCACTCAGTATTTTGTTTTTGGTATTTGTTACCCTCATGCGTGCATCATGAATATTTTGTTTATCTCGTGACTGACGTTATGATCATAGAATATTTTTTCGGAACTAGATTACCCTTGATATATTATACCCGCGTTCTTGATGTTTGCGAGTACATTCAAACGTACTCACTGGCTTGTCCCTGGCTATTGTCTTGGCCAGATTCCTTGCTTGGAGACAAGCATCGCGGTGACAACCTCGGAACCTACGCGTTGACATTCGCAGCCTCGCGAAGATAGGAGTTATCCTGGTCAGCTGTTCTTGTGGGAAATGGAGTCCCATAGACGCAGAGGAACCACATATCGCTTCCGCCATCAACCATTAGAAACCAAATATTGTACTCCTGGGCCACAATGGTCTTGTACTACATATCTTTGCACTTGCTTGGATTTTCTTGTATCAAGTTGGTGTCTCATCAGCTAACAGTAATCCTGGGGCTGGTGAGCACAACGGCCATTTTCTGGAGAATTAATATCCCGAAAAACCGGTCGTGACAAAAGCTGATGTAAACACACAACTTTCCCGTGTTGATCATTTTTTCATACTCGCGCCGGTTTTAAAAGTTTTTCATCTGAAATTCATTCAGTGCAGTAGTTGAACTTCCTGCTGTTTTCACGTTGAACTTCTGCGACGTATTTTCATTTGTAATTTTCTCATCCATTCGTTAGTGTTACACAAATGATATTCTGTTTGTACAAACCTCTCTCACAATATATTTTTGAACTTTCTCCGACCGAGGACTTAATTTATAACAACAAAACTTTTAGTCTTTGCTTTTGTATTTCTTTTTAAATACAAAATGCACACCGTGTAGTACGTGAACTTCTGGCAGTTATCAATCTAAACTTCTCTCTGTTACATGAAAATATATGAGTTTTTTATGAATACTAATCTGAATTTCTTCATCCTTTTTTTATGAAATTTTGAAGCGCTCTATTATAAAAACTTGAACTTCTTGTTATTTAATTTTTGAACTTCTTGTTTCCATTCTTTAATAATGAGAAAAATCTGAGTTTTCTATAATCATCGAACTTCTCCATCTTTTTAATATGGACTTCCTGGTTTTATTTTCTTAATCTTTTTTTTGAAATTTTGAAGCGCTCTATTATTAAAAGTTGAACTTCTTGTTATTTAATTTTCGAACTTCTTGTTTCCATTCTTTAATAACGAGGAAAATCTGATTTTTCTACAATCATCGAACTTATCCATCTTTTTAATATGGACTTCCTGGTTTATTTCTTAATCTTTTAATGAAATTTTGAAGCGCTCTATTATTAAAAGTTAAACTTCTTTGTTATTTATTTTTTGAACTTCTTGTTTCCATTCTTTAATAACAAGGAAAACCTTTCCTTTTTATTCATATTTCTCATCTTAAACACACACCATGAGGTACGTGAACTTTTCCCTTTTTATAATTTGAATTTTTATTTTATTTTTGAATCAAATTGCTCCTAAATAATAACTGAACTTCTTTGTGGATTGAGAGAATTGTTTTAAAATGCAAAAAAAATATTTTTTGTGTTTTTGAACATGGAAATACAAGGTGAACCTCTCTCGCAAGAATATTTGAACTTCCCCGGACAGACCACTTGAACTTCTTTCAACAAACATTTTAAGGTTTTATTTTAATATACTTTTATTCTCACCTGAAATGCATTCCTTGCAGTACTTGAACTTCTGTTGTTTTCACTATGAACTTCTGTCACATTTTCATGTATATTTCGAATTACACGCAATTTAAGGTCGGACGTCATGTTTTGCCATTTTAAAACATGTAATTGGAGGTCGAACATCCCGCAATATAAATTTGAACTTCTCCATTTTTTTGTAAAATGTAGAAGCACCCTTTTTTATAAAAAAATTGAACAGTTCCATTTTTTATTTTTGAACTTCTTGGTTTATTCTATAGTAACGGGGAAAATCAAGTTTGTAATAAACATTGAACCACCCTATTATTTAAATTTGAACTTCAATGTATTTTATAGAAATGGTTAAACTTACAAAGCAAAATTATAGCTTTTTCCACTTTCTACGATTTGTTTTTTTCTCATGACATTTTTAGGCATTTTTTGCTGTCGGTGAAATGGCCTAGGCGTTCCTTTTTTTAAATTGATGATTTTTTCAGTATGTGGGTACACGTGAACTTAGGAATTTTTGAAACATGAACTTCGCATGCTATTGAAATTCAAGAAAATTACACACAACAATACACAGACACTTTGTGTGCTACGTGCACAACCAATACATCATCAAGTGTAGCACACCAATACATCATCAAGCTTGGTACCAACATACAAAAATAGCGTCACAGGAAAAATCCTTGCGAAATTTTTTTGTATAGTCATTTTTTTTTCAAATTCACCATCATTTTAAGCACTTTTTATAAAATGCCAAAACAACATCATCCTTTTTTGTAACATGAAAAATCGGAATTTTTTATAGACATCAAACTGCTCTACTTTTAAAATTTGAACTTGTGTGTGTATTTTTTCATACAAAGAAAATAAGTGAGTTTTCATGCATAAACGCGGAGTTTTTTCAGTAAATGTCGAACTTCGTCGTTATTTCTAAATGAACTTCTTGGTTTATTTGTTAGTAACAGAAAAAATTCGAGTTTTTGTAATAAATATCGAACTGCTCCATTTTTTGAAATTGAACTTCTTGGTTTATTATTTAGTAACGAGGAAAATCTAGGTTTTTCATATACATTGAACTATTCCATTTTTTAAAATTAAGCTTCTTGGTTTTTTCAATTTGGACTCCTTGGTGTTATTCATTTGTAACGTAAAAAATACTAATTTTGTAATAAACATGGTAGAACTTCTTGGTTATTTTGAACTTAATTTCTTGGTTTATTCATTAGTAACGGGAAAAATTAGAGTTTTTTAATAAATATTAAACTGCTCCCTTTTTTTCAATTGAACTTCTTGGTTTATTATTTAGTAACGAGGGGTTTTGAACTTCTGTTTTTTGTATGTATGAACTTTCTATTTATTTAAAAAAATAAAGGAAAAGCATACACATAGCACAAGCACACCGAACGCACCACACACACACAAACCACACGAACACACACACGACCATCTTATAAAAGAATTGGTTGGTGACACACTGTCGGCTTTCCTAGTTTGCTAAGTTGGTACCATTGATCTCAAATTGGTGTTCAGTGGTGATTTTCCTTCTCTGTTGGTGGTAGCGAGACTTCACAAATTCACCAAAGATGTTAGTTACTAGAGAGGGAAAAAATCACGCGTGCGCAGGGAGCAGTGTGTGTGAGGCGCTACCGGATTGAATGCCACATTGTCGAGATTTGCCTTACACAACTCGTACGTTTTCGCTCGCTTTTACATCTTGCATGCATTCGAGAACAAAATTGTGTTGCAAACATATGTTATTTCTTTGCCCAAATTTTTTGTGTGCTTGTCCAACCGTGATGAAACCCAGATCAGGATAAGAGCCCTTGCTCAACTGTCACGCTCGATGGCAAGGGCAAGCAAGGGGAGCTATCACGCGAAGGTTCAGGGCCCGTCACTGGCATGTGAGGCCCGGCCGTTGCTCGGGTTTTACACAATAGCTCGTCGGCAGATGGCCCGTATCAGTGACGCACAATGATGAAAGACACCGCTGGCACCCCTTGAAGGTCAGGTAGGCACCCATGAAGGTCGGGTATTGGGATGGTGAGGATCCGCGTCGGCGGCGCATGGTTGCTCAGATTTGTGGAGGAGCAAGAGGCTCCGGCCGATGTAGCTCACGGCAACTTCACCGCCGGTATTTTTCTTCTGCAAACTTCCAGTGTTCTCATATTACTCGAACCTCTAAAATTATACTTATTGAACTTTGTGTGGTTTTCCGATGAACTCGCCAGCATTTTGTTTGCTGAATTTCGTTTTGGTTTCCAAGGCTTTTTAAACGTACGAAGTTTACTATGTTTTCAGTGGATTTCGGATTACAACAAGCACCTGTGGAGCATCCGCACTTTGCACAACTAATTTTGACTATAAGTGCTATTTTTGTGCACTCTAAATTCTAAAATACATATAACAAGGTGCCAGACTACAGAAAAGACCAAATCCAAAATGCTCCCGTATATTGTACAAAACTAAAAGTCAAGTACGGCCAAACATCAAGACCAAAATTCAAGAACCTACAGCACTATACCACTACCCAATCTATATGGCCAACTAGTATTAGTATATTCGAACTGCCCGTGATAGAGCACCTGGGCGTCAGGAGCATCACGGGCTGCGAGTACCGCGGCACAGCTTGGCACTACTCCCTCGGCCCAGCTGCATAGCAGCTGTACGTGACCTCATGGGTGGCGGCGGCCTCGAGCGCTGGAACCAAGTCGTCTACAGAGCCCGCCATGGCCGTGGGACACCATGGAGCCAGCTCGTTTGCAGAGGAGCTTGACGGTGGCCTACTTTGAATCCATTCTTTCATACAACAGACACCATGTCATTTTTTCCTGCTAATCCACACTCCCATGGTAATCCGAGGTGCAAATCAGGTTCAGATGCCCGAATGGACCAATGTCCGATAGTGAGATAGACATGAACTCTTGCCAGGAATCCACCTAAAGGACGAATGGGAGGGAGGAGGTCATTGTAGATGTGCCATGCTAGGGGAGAAAACGAGAGGAAGGAGACTGGCTGGTGGTGGCCTGTGGGTTGTGCCACCAGCGGTGGTGGGTGGCGCACCGACCAGATCAGGTTGGACCTGCGCGCGCAGCTCCACTCCTCCGTCTCCACCCAGATGCGCACGCGGCTCCACTCCGCCGTCAAGCGAGCAGATCGGGCGGGAGCTCCTTGTCGGTGTCAAAACCGGCGGATCTCGGGTAGGGGGTCCCGAACTGCGCGTCTAGGATCGATGGTAACAGGAGACGGGGGACACAATGTTTACCCAGGTTCGGGCCTTCTCTATGAAGGTAATACCCTACTTCCTGTTTGATTGATCTTGATGAATATGAGTATTACAAGAGTTGATCTACCACGAGATCGTAATGGCTAAACCCTAGAAGTCTAGCTTGTATGACTATGGTAATTAATATCCTGATCCGGACTAAGCCCTCCGGTTTATATAGACACCAGAGGGATCTAGGGTTACATAAGGTCGGTTATAGAGAAAGGAAATCTTCATATTTGGTCGCCAATCTTGCCTTCCACGCCAAGGAGAGTCCCATCCGGACACGGGTGAAGTCTTCGCGGTCTTCGTATCTTCACAGCCCATCAGTCCGGCCCATAGCTAACAGGCCGGACGCCCGAGGACCCCTTTGTCCAGGACTCCCTCAGTAGCCCCCGAACCAGGCTTCAATGATGAGGTGTTCGGCGCGCAGATTGTCTTCGGCATTGCAAGGCGGGTTCCTCCTCCGATGACCTCAAGGTGATGTATCCGGCCTTCCATTTAATGTCGTACCCCTCGACTTCTGTGCGTCAACAGCTTCAGCTTCCACGTGTCGAGCAAATGCGAGAGGTCAGAGTATTTTTGCATATAACACCCTAGCCATGAAAAAGAGCCTCAATTTAAAGAGATTGGATCCCAGATCCATTTGGCACCACACGGAAGAAATCCTCAGAGACGGCCAGAAAAGACCATCCCAACATGGCGAGCGCACCCAGCTCCTCCTCCCATCCCTGCAGCCCAGAAAAAGGCGAGTGGGAGAGGTGCTCCGTATCCCATGGTCAGCTGGAGAAGCTACAAACACAGGGATTTCTTCCCCCGCAGATCTAGTCCCTGTTCGAGCAGGATTGACTGTCTTCAATGGCGGGGCTCAGGCCGAAGATTTCCCCAATCCATCCGAGGGGAACGGGTGTGCTTTGTCCCTTATCTGCTAAGAGGTGTCGGGTTTCCAATTCATCCATTCCTCCGCGGGCTCTTGGAGTATTATGGCCTCCAACTGCACAACTTTACTCTGGCCTCCATCCTGCATATCGCGGGCTATGTGGCCCTTTGCGAGCTATTCCTGGGTTGTGAGGCCCATTTTGAATTGTGGAGAAAGTTATTCTGTCTCGTCCCACGCAACCGTGAGGGATCAATATTTGAAGTGGGCGGAGCCGAAATATGGCACATCGCCGAGACCGGATACCTATTCGGCACACCAATGAAGGCATCTGAAGAGTGGCCGTCTGAATGGTTTTATATTGAGGACGTCGCGCTTCCGGAACCAGTTCGGAGGGGTCTCCCCGAATTTGCTAGAGTTCCTTTGAAGAAACGCCACAGCTGGCGCCCCCGGAGTCTTGAAGAAGACGACAACGCGGAAGTTCGTCAACTCATGGGCAAGATAAAGACGCTCGCCCAGTCCGGATTATCAATAGCTGAAGTAATGGCGATTTCAATAGTGTGGGGGGTTCAGCCACTCCAATACCGGGGGCTTCCCATGTGGCACTACAACGGGGAAGATGACGCCTCCCACTGCGGTAGGAAGGGTCCGGAAACCCCCGCCGCTCTGGCCAAAATATTGGCCGAACTGTACAAAGGGGAGGAGGAGGAGTTCCTTCATATCAAGCGCCGAGATGGATATTCCATGTACAATCCACCTAGCTGGGTAAGTCTTAACCCCTCTGCTCTGTTCTGCTTACTCCCCTCCTCAAGTCATCTTTTAATGAATTAGTAATCCGCCTGTTTATTATAGCACTGGCGAAAGGTCTCCGAGGGGCTTTACAGCCCCGCCCCCCAGCCAGAGGACCACAACCGGGACCTCGATCCTGGATTCGAGGAGGATCCGGATATATTCGTGACGCTCACGGACGGGATGTTTTACCAAGCAAGCTACGACGGCACGGAAGTGGCCATCATCGCCGACTACCCCGGTCTTCTTCCCGCCTCCCATGTAAGTACTCGGGAGATATCTTCCCCGAAAGGGTTTTATCATTCCACCTCACCCACCGCACCATCCTGTGCTCAAAAGGGGAGGCGTATGGCGCGCCATGCCGCACCAGGGGCGTCTCCTAAGAGAGCGGTCCCCACGCCAGGCGAGCCTTCGAAGAGGAAGGCAGACAAAGATACGGCCGAGCCTTCGTCCAAGAGGTATGGGTTTGCAAATATGTGCTTCAGCAGTTGTATCGAATTGCGATTCATATATTTGTCCTGTATTAGGAAAAAGTAAGCTGGACTATGTTCGGGGGTTCGGCCGGTCGGACTCCCCACAGCCGGGATCCAAATCCTGCCGTAAAGACGGGGGCTGGTATGGGGATGACGCCGGATTGTCCTCCGGCCGAGGATTCGGACAATATGTCCGTCACCAACTCGGAAGTGGAGAGCGCCATGAATCATCGGCGCCGGAGGGCCATTCTTCGTGACCCCGGCTTTTCAACGGAGGCATTCAATGCCTTCAACTCAGCTGATGCATACATCTGGACTGCCCGAGACGGGCTTGCCAGAGCCACAGACCAATATTTGAAAGATGTGCAGGTAATTTCACTTTGTCCAAATGCAATGGTTATATACCAGTAGCCCCCGAGACTTGGAGCAGTTGGCACAACTGATTTAAGGATTGTTGTGTACCCAGGTGTTGACAGAGAAAAATAGACTGTTGTCTCAAGAGCTGGAGAAGTGCCGGACACAGCTAAGCGTTGTTACCGCCGAACTGGAGAAATCCAAGAAGGCGTCACCTGGTAATATTCCCCTCCAGCGAGAAATAGAAGTATATATCAGTAATGCTAACAATTTTGCATGTATCATGGCATGATCGTCAGATAAACTGGCGGAGGCACTGGAAGTCGCGCAAGCGAATGAAAAAGAAGCCAAAAGGCTATGTGCTGCGGGCGAACATGTGCTGAAACAAGCCATTGCTGAGAAAAATCAGCTCCAAGATTCCAAGACCCATCTGGGCGAAGAGCTGAAGGATGTGCGGGCTCAGCTAGCCGACTCCATGAAAGAAAATAAGAGGCTGCGAGGCGGCATATTTAGTATGTGTTCAAACTTACACCGTGTAATTCGGCAAGGAAAGGAACTAACGGAGTTAAGTCTGTAGGTATGTTGACTGGCCGTCCCGAGGCGGAGGTATCCGGATCATCGGGCGATCTGCTTCAAGGGTTGTCCCAAATGCACGAGCAGGCTCGGCAGGCAATGCGGAGTGTTGCCAAGGCTTTATGGCCATCCGCCTCCCCTCCAGGAAGTATGGAGGAGCTTGTAGAGCTATACAAGGGAGCACGGTGGCGTATCCGATTATGGAAGATATCGTCCTGCCGGGAGGGTGCGCGAGAAGCCTGGGCCCTGGTGAAAACACGGTATACCAAGCTTGATCCAAATCGTATGGCCCGGGTCGGGCCTCTAGGGTCATATGGGAAGGAAATTCCCGTGAGTTTGGTATATAACCAAGTAGAAGTGGCCGCCAAGTATTCTCAGCAGGATTGCAAATTAGATAGCCTGCTGGACGACATAGAACAGGAAGTTTTTGAGTCTTAAATGACTATGTACTTTCCTTTTCACATGTAACTCTAGCTGAATTGTAAAACATTTGTCATGGCAGACCTTTTCACTTCAACCTTTGGGCCCAAAGGCGCGGAGTGTTTCCGAATACCCGAGCGGCCGAGTAGACCGGGGTATGCTTGGAAACCAGGCGTAGGGGTCATAGTTGCTTGAACAGACAAGTATCCGGCTAGTTATGTTATATTACATTAAAATTGTAAGAAACATCTTCCAGGGAGAATAGTTCCGTTAAGGGTTCCTTTCCCTGGGTGTGCATGCGTTAACGTGCATGTCCGAACTGTGATTGAAAAATCGCAGTATATATAACTTCTGGGGGTTCACAATGGAGTGAGTGCAAGAACATCTTTAGTTCACCGACCGAATATTCCCTTAAGAACGCTAGCATTCGGCTTCACCCCGTCTGAGGTACACATCCGAATGACCCGGCAGTAACAATCGCAGAGGTGCTCCCTTTATGCCCTAGCCGAACTAACGGGAACGTAGGGCATAAGCACAGGAGCCAGGCAACCCAGCTTGGCCAAAACTTAAGTCATATCGATGCATATAATGGCGAAGAAAAGGCACATATGGAAAAAAGAAACACATATGTGATGAGCTTGATACTCGAAAAATAACATTAATAAGCTTCCGTTAAAGAAGCCCCCAGGTATAGTGGACGTACATAGTTGAGTATGTATTCGTCGCGGGTGTGCGGTCGAGCCGCATGAAAAAGCTTGAAGGCTAAAAAAGGAAGGAAAAGGGGCGAAAAGAGAGGAAAAAATAATAGAAACAATTGGGAGAAGGAGACGAACAAAGAGTTCGGCACTTAGGCATAGAATCTTTGGAGTCTGGCCGCGTTCCATGGGCGGCTCTAGGCGATTGTCTGACGCATCACGCAGGCGGTACGCTCCTCCGGTGAGAACTTCGTCAATGATGAAGGGACCCTCCCACTTGGGCTTGAGTTTGTCCTTTGTCTTCTTCAATAGGCGTAGAACCAGTTCGCCAATGTTATAAGTCTTGGCCCGCACTTCTCTGCTTTGATACCTGCGAGCCTGCTGCTGATAAAATGCGGAACTGGCTTTTGCAACGTCGCGCTCCTCCTCCAGGGCATCTAGGTTGTCCTACTGATCAAGCTCGGGCTCTCTCTCTCTTCGTACATGCGCACTCGAGGTGAGTCATGAATAATGTCGCGGGGTAGCACAGCCTCTGCGCCGTACACCATGAAAAAAGGTGTATATCCAATAGTGCGGTTGGGTGTGGTCCGCAGCCCCCAGAGTACAGAGTCGAGCTCCTCAATCCAGTGCTTGTCTGATTCTTTCAAAGACCGCACTTGTCTGGGTTTAATGCCGCTCGTAATAAGACCGTTGGCCCTTTCGACTTGACCATTTGTTTGCGGGTGATAGACAGAGGCGTAATCAAGCTTAATGCCCAGATTAGCACACCAATTTTTCACCTCGTCGGCTATGAAATTGGAGCCGTTATCGGTGATGATGTTGTGTGGAACACCATAACGGTGCACAACGCCGGATATGAATTCTATCACTGGCCCGGCCTCGGCCGTTTTAACTGGTTTTGCCTCTATCCACTTAGTGAATTTGTCCACCATAACCAGCAGATACTTTTTCTTATGGCTTCCCACTTTAAGGGGTCCGACCATATCGAGCCCCCAGACCGCGAAGGGCCAAGTGATGGGGATCGTTTATAGGGCGGTGGGTGGCATATGGCTTTGGTTGGCGAAAAGCTGACATCTGACGCAACATTGGACAAGGTCCTGTGTGTTCCCTCGGGCCGTTGGCCAATAGAAACCTGTACGGAAGGCTTTGCTTATGAGGGCCCGAGCCACGGCGTGGTGACCGCCAAGACTAGCATGAATTTCAGCCAAGAGCTGCCGCCCTTCGTCCTCGGAGATACATCTTTGAAGTACTCCGGTAGCGCTCTTCTTGTAGAGTTCTCCGTCGTGATCTGATCGATGCGGGGGAGGGGGAAGGGATCCTTAGGGCAGGCCTTGTTGAGGTCTTTGAAATCGACGCACAGGCGCCAGGATTTATCCTTCTTTGGCACCATCACCAGGTTTGCTAGCCAGTCCGGGTGTTTTATTTCTCTAATGAATACGGCCTCGATTAGCTTGGCTAGCTCCTCCCCCATAGCTTGACGTTTAGGTTCTGAAAAGCGCCGCAGTGTTTGCTTCACCGGTTTATATCCCTTCAATATATTGAGGCTGTGTTCCGCCAACTTGTGTGGGATTCCTGGCATATCAGAAGGGTGCCAGGCGAATATATCCCAGTTCTCGCGCAGGAACTCTTGTAGCGCGGCGTCAACCGTTAGGTCTAATTGTGCACCAATGGATGCTGTCTTCTTGGGGTCCGTTGGATGGACTTGGAATTTGACTATTTCTTCTGCCGGTTTGAAGGAGGTGGATTTGGGTCGTTTGTCTAGGATTACGTCGTCCCTGTCCACCGTGGAGCGCAGTGTGGTTAATTTTTCGGTCGCGAGGGCCTCAGATAATGCCTCAAGGGCTAAGGCTGTGGTTTTGTTTTCGGCGCAGAGCGCTATGTCCGGATCACTGGCGAGAGTAATTATGCCGTTGGGCCCGAGCATCTTAAGCTTCATGTACCCGTAATGAGGTATAGCTTGGAAGCGTGTAAATGCATCTCGCCCCAAGATAGCGTGATATCCGTTGTTGAAAGGGGCCACTTGGAAGGTTATCTCTTCGGACCGGTAATTCTCCGGTGTGCCGAATACCACGTCAAGTGTGATTTTTCCCGCACACCGAGCCTCCCGACTGGGAATAATTCCTCGGAAGGTCATGCTGCTTTGCTCGATGTGGCTCCTGTCTATTTCCACTTTGCGGAGTGTATCCTCATAGATGAGGTTTAATCCGCTGCCGCCGTCCATGAGGACCTTGGTGAGCTAAAAGCCGTCCACAATTGGACTGAGGACCAAGGCGGCTGGTGCTCAAACTGTCTTGTACTTTGGTTCGTCACCGGCATTAAAAGTTATAGCCGTGTCGTTCCAAGGGTTTATTGCTGCGATTTGGCAGACTTCGGCAAGTTCGCGGAATGCCCTTTTGCGCCTATTATTTGAAGCAAATGTCTCGAAGACCGTTAATACTTTGAGGTTGTTGTCTTCTGGGGGGTGTTGTTCTGGGGTGTTCTTGGTGAGGATATCCTCGCCGCTCTTGGCCACTTGCCGGAGTACCCAACATGCTCTAAGGCTGTGGGTTGGCGTGTTATCCGGTGTTGTATGTATTCTGCATGGCCCATCGAGCCATCCTTCCAGAACGGTTCCGCGCCCCATGATGGGTTTGTATCTCTTTACTATTGGGACGAGCGTGCCACGAGGGTGCGCCCTTTTCGCCTGAACAAGGGGTTGAGTGGGGACCGATGATTCCCAGCAGGTCTCCTGAGTCTTCCAAGCGCTTTCCATTGCGCTGTACTTTTGTATGATAGTTGCCAAGTCAGCGAAGTGTAAAATGCGGCGACGATTGATGGCATTAAGGATTCCTTCATCCATGCAGTTGTTGCGGAACTTTGAGATCGCGTCTTCGTCGTGGCAATCTTTTATCTTGTCTTTAACAAGGAGGAAGCTGGCCTAGAAGTGATGGACCGTTTCCTGAGATTGTTGTCGTATGCTCATTAGAGCGCTTATGTTCGGGTGGGTGGGTGGATTTAAATCAGAACCCTGGCCCAACTTTGGATCTGGAGTCTGAAGATCTTCCGGAATTAACAGTTCGGGCTCCGAGATATCAATTGATTTTTCAGGCTTGCCATCCAATTCTATGTTCGGAGTACAAGGTGTGTCTTTCTGCCGGTGGGTGTCCGGCTCTTCGAGATCGGAGATCCAAACATAGTTCGTCCTCAACATAGAGGAAGAGTTGTCTTGCTCCTCGACTACCGCTATCTGGTGGGTGATCGACGGAGTTTTAATCTCTCTTTGGTCGGGTTTAAGCCCAATCTGATCGTAGTCTGTAGCGACTCCCAAGGTGGCGATGCGATCTAGGAGTTCGTTTAGGGACGATAGCTCCGTCGGATCCATCCGTTTGGAGTGTTCAGGATCAACGTGGAGGCGATTTTTGATGACTCAAGAGGTCATCGTCGGCTTAAGGGCCGGACAGGCGGTCATGACGAAGCCGCCCAGCCGGAGGGTTTGGCCTGGGGCCAGGGTTCCTCCGGAGGTAATATTTTCCTTGACAACAAGGCGAGCCATCGACCCTTTCGACGACGGCACAGTGGAACTCTCAGTGAAAGCACCAATGTCGGTGTCAAAACCGGCGGATCTCGGGTAGGGGGTCCCAAACTATGCGTCTAGGATCGATGGTAACAAGAGACGGGGGACACAATGTTTACCTAGGTTCGGGCCCTCTCTATGGAGGTAATACCCTACTTCCTGCTTGATTGATCTTGATGAATATGAGTATTACAAGAGTTGATCTACCACGAGATCGTAATGGATAAACCCTAGAAGTCTAGCTTGTATGACTATGGTAATGAATATCCTGATCCGGACTAAGCCCTCCAATTTATATTGACACCGGAGGGATCTAGGGTTACATAAGGTCGGTTACAGAGAAAGGAAATCTTCATATTTGGTCGCCAAGTTTGTCTTCCACGCCAAGGAGAGTCTCATCCGGACACGGGTGAATTCTTCGGTCTTCGTATCTTCACAGCCCATCAGTCCGGCCCATAGCTAACAGGCCGGACACCCGAGGACCCCTTAGTCCAGGACTCCCTCACTCCTCTGCTTAGTTGAGGCTGCTCGGAGGTGGGGACAACACCGCCGCCCGCCTGGAACAACGACGGCGACACAACTACTCGAGGTGATGGCCGGATCTTCTTTCCATGGATGGGCATGGCGACGACATCCTGGGGACCTCGGCGGCGGTGGGAAACAGGGAGCACGGGCCGATGGACCTCGATAGCGGCGCCTGGTGGAGGTTCGCACAGGGGTAATAGGGAGGGTATTCGTGAGGAGGTGCGGGGAGGCAGGTGCGGCGCGCTGGGGAAGGCGGACGGCGGCGCGCCAAGCAGCGGTGGGGATGGTGGCTGGCGGCGCGCTGAGTGGTTGCGGGGAGGGGTCCGTCACGGTGACACGGAAGAAGGCTGGCGGCAGGATCCGTCACGGCGGAGGTCCGTCATGCGTCGCTCTGTTTGTTGTTGGCGGCGGCGAGGCTCCCCCTGCTACCACGCAGCCTCCTCCAAGTGGGGCCCCACCACCGCAGCAGTCAAGACGTTCACCCCTGCCATCTCCGGCCGTTCAACTACACAGCCCCAGGACATTCGCCGCCTTAGCCACCCGGTTCCCACTACTGCAGCGCCCGGACGAGGCCCATGTCCTTCTTCCAGGCTCATACTTTTGATTTCAGACTGTCCATCGTTATGCACCCAATTTATTCACAGAGATGGTCAGTGATGCTTGCCATGTTATGCTACTGCAGGTTAGGCAAGGAAAAATGTGCTGAAACACACTCACGCAGGTATTTGGTTCTAGAAATTGGTCTGAGTTTGGCAAGACTGCTACTTCATCTTTGCAGCCATGTAAATAATGTTGTGTTGACATTTTACTTCATATAATTTTCTACGACCATCATGCATGTCAGTATCCATTTATCAATTGGCATTGCATTTATTTTAACTCCGCTTCTTCTTTGCAGCCATGTATGATAACTACAGAAATCCTCATCCTCCTGGGATGCAGATACCCCCACCAAACCCTCAGCCTGGTCCCTATGACAATCCATTGTATGGTGCTAGCTTGGGCCTGATTAAAACTGGGTTAGGAGTATATGGGGAGAAGTTCCTCGGCTCCAGTTCAGAATTCATGCACAACAATGTAAGGAGCCTCCAAAGAACCTTGACCCCCCCCTGGTGTTTCAAGTCACTCACATATTTGTTTCATAACGCTCATATATTCTCTCTAAATTATTTATTGGTTGTACTCTTGCAGATCAGTAGATACTTCTCCAACCCACAGTACTACTTCCATGTGAATGATCAGTATGTCAGGAACAAGTTGAAAGTCATAATGTTTCCGTTCCTTCACAGCATATATCTTCTTTCCTAGCTGCACTAGATGTGTTGTACTGAAATGAAATGGTTGCAATGCCTTTTCAGGGGCACTGGACTCGGATAAGTGAGCCTATGGGTGGCCGGCTGTCCTACAAACCTCCGATGTACGACATAAATGCGCCAGATCTGTACATCCCTTTCATGGCGTTTGGTACCTTCATTATTATTGCAGGCTTCACACTGGGCTTCATGGGAAATGAGTTTTTCTTAAACTTTATTCAGCCACAAAACAACGTCACTTCAAATCATAGTTCCTAATGCACTCGAACCCATATGCAGGTTCACTCCAGAAGCCATAAACCTTCAGTTCACAAGAGGATTGATCGGATGGGGCCTACAAATCGTCGCCTTGAAGACGGCCTTGAATTTGGCATAGACCGCTGCTTCATTCAGTACTCCATACTCATGAAGTAATTGTTTTTTCATTGAGAGGCTCATGAAGTAATTGTTGTTCTCACAGATCACACCTAATTGGCACCTCGGTGATCTCAGGGTCCAAGTTCGGCAAGTATTTCAGTTCAGGAAGATTTGGTATAGATAAATTTTGCACGGATTAGTTGTGGATGGATCATTTGTCTGTCAAATTTGGAATTGATACTTTGCTCATGTATATATGTGAATGAACCTTCTCTATATCAAAAATAGTATTGTGTTGTTTATCATATGGTATGTACCTAAAAAATTCTTTTGGACCTTGGTTGATACGTACAGAAGTTTTCTTAGACCAAAAGACGACTTTCTCTCTGCCCGGTTGTTGACCTTCTTCCTTCTGATGCACCCTCCTCCCCTTCAGGGTGAAAAAACTTCATTACATAGTGGTGTAGATTCGCAGGCATTACTCGTCCTATTTTGCGTCACTCTTGCTATTTTAAAAAAAAGTTAAAATAAATATATGGGAGAAGGTCATGCACGTGTACTAGGAAAAAATTTGTGTAAAAATGTAGAAGACATTATTATCGATGTGCTCATTTATACAAAACACATAGAGTGTTAAGAGCATAAAAAATCCTTTAAAAAAGATGAGGGGTCCATTGGGACAAACAACGGGTATTCATGAAAAAAGGTTCAACAAAAAAGGAAAAAAGAGTTAACAAAACTCACAAGAGGTTCGACGATTCAAAAAACAAGAACGGTTAAAGTTCGAAACACGAAATACTTGACAATAAAAGAAAAATAACATTGAAACAAATAAAAAACTTCAGTGAGATCAACAATCAGATTTCATTCAGTCTCTCACTTCAAAACACATGAAAAAAAACATGTAAAAATTACGCGAGAAGTTCAAACAAGAACAAAAGGAAGAAAGTATCACTAGTGAGCACGCGTTCGTGCCGGTCATTGCATACCCCCACATGATGAAGATGCTTGTGTGACCCTCTTTCCCAAATGGTTTTTTCCCGTTTAAAAAAATAACCTATAGGTTGAAATTTAACTAATGTATAAGTTCGTTGTTTATTTCAAAAACCAAGAAGTTCAATTTAAAAAAACGAGAAGTTCAAAAAATACAAATGTAGAAGCTAAAAATAATAATTGAGGAAGAAGTTAAAAAAATCAACTTAAAAAAGCATTTAAAAAATAATATATAAATGATTTCCCCATTTTCAAAAAATAGAAGTTCAAATTAAAATAATGGAGTGGTTCGATGTTTATAAAAAATATATAGAATTTTCCTGGTATTAACCAAAAACTAAGAAGTTCAAATTTTAAAAATGGTGAGGTTCAATGCCTATAAAAAATCAGAATTTTCTCGTTAATAAAAGAATAAAACTCAGAAGTTCAAATTTTAGAACATCTTGATGGTTAGATGTGTGTTAAAACCATGTGCGTGTAGGTGCGTGCCAACACAAAAGTTCAGATGAGGAAAAGGTAATAAAATGAAACCTAAAATTGTTCATTGCAACAGGTTCCCCCCCCACCCCAAAAAAAGAACACACCATCAAAATATCCACAAAAATGGAAGGTAAAATTAAAATAACAAAAAATGTTCAAAATGTAATTAGAAAAATGGATTTCCCTGTTTCTAAAACAGATCTATAAGTTCAAATTAAATTAACGGGCCAATTCAATGTTTACTAAAAACTCAGATTCCAACCGATAATAGAAAATCAAACCAAGGTGAAGTTCAAATTAAAAATAACATAGAAGTTCAGATTATATTAAAACCTAGGATTTACATGTTTAAGTGATAACAGACTGAAATTCACGTAGTACATGGTGTGTGTTTCATATGAGAAAATAAAAAAGCAAAGTCTAAATAAATTTGTTGCTAGAAGTTCAAGTGCTTGGCTCGAGGAAGTTCAAAAATACTTGTGAGAGAGACTCATCGTGTATTTACATGTGCAAAAACGCATAAAAAATGGTGTGTTCTTTTTGTGAATTAAAATAATACTCTCAATCCATTACCAATTTGAAACAAAAATGCTCTACATTAAAAAGTTCCTCTTATTCAACAACTTTTCAAAGGTGTATAAATATTCTTATTCTGAAGAACGGTTAAAACAAAATGGTGCATGTTGTTCAAAACAAAAGCTTAACCGTTATGTTTTAAAATTCATGCTTTAGGTATAAATGTGAAGTTCATGTTTTAGAAATTCATAAGTTCACGTGTACTATATACTGAAGAAATTCATCAATGAAAAAAAGGACCGTCTCGGCCATTTCACTAACAACAAAAAAATGCCTAAAAATGTCGCGAGACAAAAAGACAAATCATAGAAAGTGGAAAAAACTATAATTTTGTTTTGTAAAAAGTTAGAGCAGGTCGGTGTCTATAAAAACTCAGATTTTTTCCATTACTAAAGCAAAACAAAGAGAAGTTGAAAGTGATAACAGCCGGAAGTTCACGTACTGCATAGTGTGTGTTTCGTATGAGGAAAATACAATAAAAAGGCAAAGTCTAAAAGTTTTGTTGCTAGAAGTTCAAGTGCTCGGCCTGGGAAAGTTCAAAAATTCTTCTCAAAGAGGTCCACCGCGTATTTAGATGTTCAAATGGAAAAAGAAAGTATTTCAAATAAACCAAGAAGTCCAAATTATAAAAATAGAGAAGTTCAATATTTATAAAAAAGACAGGTTTCTCTTCGTTACTAAAGAATAAAATTAAAGAAGTTCAAATTAAAATAAAAGGAGTAGTTTGATGTTTACGGAAAACTCAAATTCTTTCCATTTCTAGGAAAAATAAATGTGTGAGATTCAATTTAAAAAAATTGATGCTTATTAGAAAACAATTTTTTTCTAAGAATAAGACTAAGAAGTTTAATTCAAAATAACAAAGAAGTTCGAAGTATATAAAAAACTTCATGCACGGTTCAGAATTTATATTGCGTGGGCGTCCGACCTCCAATTACATGTTTTAAAATGGCAAAAAATGACGTCCAACCTTCAATTGCGTGTAATTTGACATATACATAAATATGTGACAGAAGTTCATAGTGAAAACAACAAGAAGTTCAAGTACTGCAAGGAATGCATTTCAGGTGAGAAATAAAAGTATAGAAAAATAAAAACTTCAAAGGTTTATTAAAAGAAGTTCAAGTGCTCTGTTCGGGAAAGTTCAAAAATTCTTGCGAGAGAGGTTCACCTTGTATTTCATGTTCGAAAACACAAAAAAGAAATTGTTTTTTGCATTTTAAAATAATTCTCTCAATCCACAAAGAAGTTCAGTTATTATTTGGGAGCAATTTGATTTCAAAAAGAAAATAAAAAAGTCAAATTATAAAAATGGAAAAAGTTCATGTACTACATAATGTGTGTTTAATATAAGAAAAATGAATTAGAAGGCAAGGTCCTTTTTTTATAAGTTCAAGTTCCCCATCGGAGAAAGTAAAAAAATTATTGTCAAAGAGGTTTGTACAAAAGGAATATCATTTGTGTAACACTTACGAATGGATGGAAAAAATTACAAACGAAAATATGTCATAGAAGTTCAACGTGAAAACAGGAGGAAGTTCAACTACTACACTGAATGAATTTCAGATGAAACAAATTTAAACCATCGCGAGTATGAAAAAATGATCAACACGAGAAAGTTGTGTGTTTACAGCAGCTTTCCATCGGTATATCACTTGCTCAATTCCGGTGAGTGGATGGAGAGCTATGAGCAAAAAAACATGTGAAAAACATAGTGAAGTTCAAGTAGACATGCTGAGAAGTTCAAGTTCTTCACGCGGTGCATTTTAAAAAAATCTGTCTCGCGATCAAGGCAGAACGAATGATCTCGCCGTTTTCAAAATTACTTGAAAACGACTAGGAATGAGAGAATACCATATACATGAAAAAGATTCACATTTTCATAGCTTTTCAACGGTATATTATTTGCCCCATTCCAATAAAGTTTGTAAAAATTACGGCGAAAATACATTTTTAGCCATTTGCAAAATTGACTTAAAACCGTAAAGAATTGGGAGAAAAAATATATACAAAAAAGTTTCGCATTTCCTTAACCTTTCCAAAGCTATATCATTTGCTGCATTTGGACGCACGGTTAAAAAACTAACTTGAAAATACGAACTTGGTGGAACTTCGACCGTTTTCTAAACTACTTTTAAACCGTTCAAAATTAGAAAAAACTTTCAACATGAAACAGTAGCACATTTTTATAAGCTTTTTAATGCCATATCATCTGCCTAAATTGGATTAGCCACAAAACTATCAACATGTGAAAGGAGCAGTTTTGCAGCAGCTTTCCAAGGCCATATTATTCGCCTCATTCTGATAAACGTTTTAGAAATGCGATCAAAAATACGATTCATGTTTTTTATATGAAGAAAAAACGATTTTCAAAACTGCTCTTAAACGCTTACATTTTGCCAAAAAATTAACTTGGGTCATGATACTCGTGTCCATAGCTTTCTAACGGTATATTGTGAGCCACATTTGGACAATGTTGGCGGAAGTTCAACCTAGCAATGGGAGAAGTTCAACATACTACCGCCGAGGCAGGTCAGTTTGTGATCAGAATATCATTCTTATCCCGTGATCAGAATATATACAGCCGGTCTATTCTGCTAATATTAGCAGAATAACTATTCTGATAACACTTCCGCACTGCACGCTCAACGCAAGTGCACGTCATTGTTTGAACCAAGTGTGCTGCAGTACTCACGCGAGTGAACTTCCCGTCGCAAAAAAACTGCACGCCGTGTTTTTACGGTACCTTTTTTGCTCTAGTTTTTAACCCTTTATCGGAACAAGGCGTATAATATACTGTTCAAATGCTATAGATTAGGCGCTACTTCGCCACGTTGAACACTTTTCGAGATTCCTCACGGTTTAAGAGCAGTTTTGAAAATGGTGCGGCCCATGACGAGTGGCAGCGAGTGTTTTGTCGCGTTTTCTTCTAAACCGCTCGTCAGAATGAAGCAAATGATACACCGTTGGAAATATATCGTTGAGGCGCTTCTTTTTCATATATATTATTTTCTCTAATTCGTTACGGTTTAAGAGCAGTTTCAAATTTACTAAATCGCGGAATTCTGTTTTTCAAATTTTTTGAAATTTTCGGTACTGATTTTGCTCCAGTTTTCTAACGTTTGTCGAAATGAGGCATATGATACGCCGTTGGAAAGCTACGGACGAGGCGCAACTTTCATATGTTGAAAAGTTTTTGAGATTCCTTACGGTTTTTAGTTAATTTTGAAAATCGTGCGGCTGACGACGAGAGGCAGCGGTCGTTTTTTCGCGAAATTTTTACAAACCACTAGTCGAAATGATTCAAATTATATGCCGTTGGAAAGATATCGATGAGGCGCAACTTTTTCATGTAGAACACTCTCTCCGATTCCTTACGGTTTAGGAGCAATTTTGATTTTAACGAAATGCGGACACTCTGTTTTTTCGCGACACCAAAATCGTCGTATGTACTGCATCAGATAGAAAACCGCACTTCTTTTAAACTAAAAAATGCACTTCATCGGACAGACAAGTGCACTGCATGATTTCTTTTTTGTGGGACGTAAATTTTCCTAAACGAGGTGGAGTGCACTTCATGTCGAGTGTTGGTGAACCGCAATACTATGAAAAGTGAACCTCGAGACTACCATAAACGGACTATACTGCATCAGACAGAAAACCAAACTTATTTAGACTAAAAACCACACTTCATTGGACAAAGAAGTACACTGCATGATTTCTTTTTTGTGGGACGTAAATTTTCTAAAGCGAGGTGGAGTGCACTGCTTCAGACTAAAAACCGCACTTCATCGGACAGACAAGTGCACTGCATGATTTCTTTTTTGTGGGACGTAAATTTTCCAAAACGAGGTGGAGTGCACTGCTTCAGACTAAAAACCGCACTCCATCGGACAGACAAGTGCACTTCACGTCGAGTGTTGGTGAACCTCGAGACTACCGTAAACGGGCCGCGACACTACCGAAAGTGAACCGCGTGAGTTTTTTTTCAAATTTAATATTTTTTATGGCGAACTTCGTGAGAGAACAAAGTGAGCTTCAAAGCATACATATCCATTCATTATTTTGATAGAACCACACTCACATCCTTAATCCTTTTTTTCACACATAGTGACCAACAAAGCTATACACAGTGAACTCCATCCTATGAAAAAACGCTGTGTGAGCCGCGCGAGGCACCTAGCAGAACTGGACCAGACCATGTCCAGTGGCAAACCACGTTTTTTTGCCAAACCCAGGATGGAATCCCAACATCGCCAGAGTGTACTGCACGTGCGCTCACTGCCGGAGTGACAAAGCTTGGCGAACTTCAAAAATGTTTATACAAAACATTTATACAGTGCACTGCAACACACATCTAGAGAATTACAAACAATATTAAAACAGAAAGGCTCTATAGCCCACGGACTCGCACGTGAATTACACCGAGCACAAAGTTAACTGCAACGATACTCTTCAAAAGCAAAAACAAAACTACCGGGGGAAACAACACTTGGTCATGGGACGGAGGCAACCTACGGTCAGGGGAAGCAGCAATGATACAGAGCCAGCGGAGGCCACCAGCGATGGCGTCAACAACCCTCCTTGTCGCACCACCATCAGCTGCTCTGCTCCCGTACCTACGCGCCGCGACACACGCAAGCGAGCTGCAAACAAGAAGTAGGAGAGAGTTGCAGGTGAGAGCCGTAGACTGCACGCCGACGCGAGCTGCACTGCACGCCACGCTCAACAGCACTGCATGATGTGCTCGCTGGAAAGGGCTGCCTCACCGGTCGCTCATCAACTTCACGGCCTCGTTTGTGGATTGCACGGGTGTTGTCGCCTGGTTGCAGGGCAGGGACGCCCGCACGCTCACGCTGTTCCAGACACTGGCCGAAGTGAGCTGCAGTTCGATATAAAAAAACACCCGTATGGACGAAGTGAGCTGCATCGATGCGGGAGTGCTGCCAGGCCTGCCAAACAGAGGAAGTGGGGGTGGGGGATCCGCCATCCCTCTCCTCCCACGGCACCCAGACCTTTCCGAGCCCCTCTCGCGCTTTCCTTTCCGTCCGTCGAGGGTCGGTGGAGGCAGATGCAGAGGGGAGGGAGGCGTTGGCGATTGGATCATGCTGGACTGCCCTCACCAACGCACGCATGCAAATGAACCGCAGCATGATCGATGGCGACCAAAGCATAACACCAGAGAACAGCCATGGCATCCTCGAGCGAAAAAACCGCAACGGCCCCACCGGAATCGGTGGAGTCGTCGGGGGCCGGAGTAGGTGGGGCTCCATGGGCGTGGCTCGTCGGATCCAGCCGCTGGCTTGCGGATCTGGCACTGTTGCCGACGGATCTGGGGCGGGAGGCCGTGGTTGTCGTTGTTTGACCACCACACACCCCCAGCGGTCTTGGTCCGGTGCGCGTGGCAGGGCGGATGGTGGTCGGGGTGGCATGGGAGAAGGTAGGAGGGAGGGGGCGGCGATGGTGGGGTGGTGGCGGGGGAGGTTGGCAGAGGGGAGGTAGCCGGAGGGCTCGGGCAGGGCTAGGGCGCCGGCGTGGCCACGGGAAGTAGGGGCGGCGCCACGGGAAGGTGCTGCAGGGGAGGAGGCGGGTCATGGTGTAGGTGGCGGGGTGGAGCTCCGGCGGCGCGCGGTGGGGGTGGGTCTCCGGCGGTGCGGGTTGGAAGGAGGAGGTCGGCGGCATCGCATGGGCGGGGCCGACGCGGGGTGGGAGGTAGGAGGTCGTCGGGATGGCGCCGCGGCGGCGCGGGGGAAGGAGGTGGGGCGATGGCGCGGGCGAAGATGGCGGCTAGGCGGCGCGGGGGAGGAAGGTGGTGCGGCGGCGCGGGCAGGGAGGTGGTCTGGCGGCGTGGGGAAAGGTGGTCCGACAGCACAGGGAGGTGGCCACGCGGTGGGATGCGGGCGTGGATCACGGGGAGAGCGAGGGGTGGAGGAGAGAATAAGGCGGGGTGGGTTCGGTTTTTTTTCTTTGCGTCTGCAGTTTGGTCGTGGTTAGTTTGTAGCTACAGGTGGGTCGGGGTGTTATCTAAATAAGCCCCGGTGTTATCATAATAAGACTCTTAAGGGTGTTATCATAATAGACCCACCCTATATATATATATATATATATATATATATATAATTTCTCCTACAATTTGCAGATCATTACATGCAGGCATTAAGTGTAATGGTATTCTCCTTTGGATCTATGACTTGGTCAACCAAAAATCTCGCTATTTCCTCTTGAAGTGCTCGTGTGTGATCTGTTGGTACGAGCCGATCCGGCATCTCCGACATATTTAAAGAAGGAGATCAATATGAATGTATTAGTTGTGTGTGTATATATTAGATAAAGATTTAAAAATTGTAAATAGTGTTCTCGCAAACGTACCAAAGTTTGTCTTGCATCTTTGGTCCTTTCGGACGTCATAATGCGAATGTTCTCGCAAACATAGTATGCACATAAATTATTACCCTGCGCCTGCCTCATGCACTTTACGAGAATAGAATTCAATCAGATAATAATTAATCAGGCATGATTATGGTATTAAAACTAGAATTAAAGAGATGCACGGGCGTAGCTACCTAGTACTACTTAATTACCTTGGGTCGCACCCATTTCAGCTCTTGTTTCCATGGGCCTTGAACCTCTTTGATGAACATTTGCCAAGCCCTGCCCGCCGGCAAAGAAAATGAATAAAGAAGTTATTAATTGGTTGATATCAGGAAATGAACAAAAGAGGCCGACATAGTGCGATAATGATTGAAATTACCTGTCGACCATCCCCCTCACGATTGAGTATTGTTTAGTTTCTTTAAGTAGTGAGTCCAGTACTTGAACTTTTCCCTCATCAACTTCAATGATTGGCAGGATCCCGTGGAAACTGCATGCGCACACGTTTGTATAATTAAGCGGTCATATGCATAACTCATCAACTACAATTATTAACATCTAGTAAGCAAAAACAGAATTTGTAGTACAAGGCAGTAACGCTCACCCGAAGTTGTAAGGAAGTAGTATTTCTGGTTGGGTATTTAGTTGCTTCAAAAATTCTAGCAAGCATTTCTCTGTGTCTTTTTTTCTCACATGACCATGTCTTTTCATTAATGGTATTTGGGTCAATGAACCCAATACCATAGCGTCCGTTTATTTTCATTTCGTAAATCTTCATTCTGCATAACACCACAGAAAAAATATAGTGAGGATAATTACAGGTAATGAACGAGCACAACTAGAGACTTAAATTACAGAAAGAAATCACTTACAAACAATAGCAACTGATGATAGATTTGTCGAGTGCGTCTTGATTGAATGACTGAAACATTTCTTAAAACTCAACATACAACTCCAGTTTCATCTTTTCTTCTTCAGTTCTTTTTAGTATTTCTTTCAAATACTCGTTTTTTTCAACTAAATTTAACTTCTCGACAAGAGGGTCGGTTGCAATTTTCGGTTCACATACTTCCTGGATAAAAATATCTATGTCAACTTGATGGACATAATTGTCATAAACACGAAATGCAACAAATAGTTATAAAAGAGAATATACCACATCCGAATCATAAACCGGACGAGGGCCAATGGGGACGGATACCAAAACCATGCCACTATGTATAACAAACAACGTACGGGTGATAAAATTATACAAGTAACTATCTAAATCACACAAACATGGTTTTTTTTATAAAAGGAGAAGAACAAGAGGCTCACCAAGGTGGTGCCGGCGACGGGACGGTGCGGGCGATCGACGGTGGTTAGGACGAGGACGGGAAGACACTAAGTAAACCACACCTACATATGCAAACTAAGAAGTTAATTTGAGCTCAAACCGCATATAAATCAAATAAACTACTGCATATAATTACTCCCAAACTAAAACCCACAAATCACCATACTTATAGAGCATTGCAAGAGTTAATCTAGCAATGTGAGATGAAAGGATAAAGTTGCTAACATTTGTGAACATTTGGATGGATGGGATGCCTTCAAATCTTGATAAATTTTGACAAAAATGGGGGTGAGCTCGAGCAAGAGGGGAAGAAAACACAGAGGAGGGGAAAAACAGAGAGCTTCGGCTCGGGCTGGACGAAGCACTATATATAGTGATATCATTAGTCCCGGTTCCAACGGCTAGGGGGCGTGCATCATTAGTCCCGGTTTGTGTCACGGACCAGGACTAAATGTGCTCGTGGGGGCCCAAGCATGACACAAGCCTGCCACCACCCTTTTAGTCCCGGTTCGTGACACGAACCAGGACTAATGATGCATGCCCCCTAGCCGTTGGAACCGAGACTAATAGTCATATTAGTACTGAGCCATTATCAAACCGGGGCTAATGAGGCTCACCTAAAGTCGTTTTTCTACTAATGCAAGCTCCCTCGCGTGCAACCAATCGCTTCCGCCAAATCACCTCATCACAAAAGTCATCGTGCCAAATGAACCGGTCAAAGATACCACCCCCGGGTCCAGTCTTTCCTCTGTTGCTAGAAGACGTTAGCATCGCCACCCGATTGCGCGCTAGCGTTGTCAGCTCTACCAATCAACAAACGGGATGGAAGAACGGTTAATTCTTCACATCTCATCGATCCGGCTGGACATGAGCCACTAACGCTTGCGCGGGATCACATGAAGGAGGCTATATGAAATTGTCGCAACCATGTGATGGAAGAATGGTTAATTTTTCACATCTTGTCGTTGCGAAGGGCGTGTGCATTTCCTTTTCTAGGTGGCGAGGCCCGATAGAGGAGCTGTGTGGTGCCTGTGCAAACGTGTTACATGTGCGCATGGCCTGCACCCGCTCTCTGATCACACTCTGCCGCTCCATAATCTGATCAGCCTGCTCGGTTCCCTTTTGCCCTCATCGTTCCTTGTGGGCATCGAGCCCATGCCCATCTATGACTCTCGCGGTTGTTATAGCCGTCTCACTCAGCTTCTTTTTGCCGACGTCATTCCGGGTGGGAGGTTCGTCCGGGTAAGGCCAGAGGCATAAACACTAGAAAAACTAGAGAATACCACATCGACAACATGTGGGCAAGGGCCAATAGATTCGACACTCTTACCGTTACTCGGAAACACAGTGACATCATTTGTATCATTACCGTATGTATTTTTGCCATGCGTGCACGCGAGCACACATACTCTCGTCCCCAAAGGCCATTAGGATGAATAAAAATACATACGGTAACGATACAAATGATCAGATGTCAACAAACGAGTGGAAACTAAAATATAAACCGAAAAAATACTGTGTGAGGTGTCTTGAGAGGCCGGTTGCCCCGTCATGCGGCTATTCGGTCATTCTGAACTGTTACCTGATCCGCGAATCAACCTGTGATTGAATGATTAGAAGGGCATTGATATCTCAGTCCACGAGGGTTAGGGCCATATTCAAAAAATCCCTACACCTTATTTATTTTGACCTGAATTTGTCCTAGACTTAACACAGATGCTCGCATTTTCTAAATTTATTTCAGGTCTTTCTGCGATGTGTGTTGAGTGTGAGGAGACATTCAAGTCGACTACAAAGGCGTCTGTGGCGGCTCTGTCAATCTCAAAATGATGTGCTGCCTCAATTTCTCTAAGGTGCTTATAGTGATAGGATGTGTGTGTCCATAAAGGCGAATGTATAAGTGTCTGCGTCGGTGCGTTCATAGGGGTAAAATAACTGTTCCAAATGTTGGAAATATGAGCAATTTACCATATGATTTTATTAACGGAAATACTAGATAAAGCATGACTAAAGTTACAGAGATAAAGCAAGTCATGCGATCTGACAAAGAGAAGGTAGATAACATCTGCAAATATAAACTAGAACCGAACATCTCTAGAGTAGACAGTATACCAAGTAGCATATATGAAGTAGAACCTATCATGTGTAGGGCAAGGACTAGAACAAGGAACTGTGGCAGAACCTCTAACAGGAAAAACAAGAACACGTATGGGACAGCAGCTGCAACAGTAGCACTGGACTTGGGGTCGGTGTCCTCGGTAGCCATGTCATGGAGGAGGTTGTCGACGTCGGGGAAGTAGTCGTCGTCGGGGAAGTAGTCGTCGGAGTCCGGGGTGTCCGTGACGAAGAAGTCAGTAGTCACGCAGAGCGCTCCCCAAAAACCTTATCACCCTTCTCCCGTACAGGACTCAAAGAGGTGCGGTTTCAGAGGCCTACTGTCCCGACCTGCGGTGCACGCCGCAAGCCGGGATGAGAAAGATCGTAGCAGCAGCGCAGTGTTCAGGAACCGGTGGCGAGAGGAAGAATGAGTTCTGGTACGTCTCTCTGAGAGGAGCGACCTCCCTTTTATAGGAGCAAGAGAAGAAGGCGAGAGGCTGCGTCGGGAGATGAAGGGAACGAGGGAGATGAAATGAACAGATAGCAGCCGAAGGGTGCAGCATTCGTATTCAATATCCACTACAACAAAAACTTTCCAGCTCCCGAGCGACCTTTCATATACCCGTAGTGCGTGGCAAAAATTTAGACATCGGCTCGGATCATTCCCGCAACCCGCGGCGCGTCGTGACGAGGCGGGCGGCGGAGGAGGAGCGTGCGTGGATGTCCCTCTTGTTCTCATGCTCATACATATGGGGAAAGAACCTCCCTTATAAAGAGGTCCAACTCCCTCTAAACTAGCAATGTGGGACTAAACTTTAATAGTGTCCCTTGCCTTGCACGAATGGGCTAAGTGGGCCTCTAGGATTTATTAGGAATTTCTGAAATTATTATTGGGCTAGGCCCATAAATAGATAAAATTCCAGCAATCCCCCACTAGATCCTAGAGGCACGTAGAATTTGCCTTTAGTTCCAAAACACTGTTTTATATACCGGTACTGCAGTGGAGACTGTTAAGTTGAACTTCCACCTAGAACTCTATGCTACACTAGTAAGCAACTTGAACACTGGACTGGGCCTTGAACTGCAAGTTTTCTGCGAATCTAGCTTCACATAAAGCCTTGACCGATACGTGGCTACCGTGGGTCTTCCCCGCGGGTGGAGCTTATGCGTCATACTCCGAGACCTTTCATGAGTTTACTAGAGAGAACCCTACTCTCATAGATTGCGACGTTTAACAATCAGACTCATATAGGTGTGTTCTTCAAAATATGTTCCGCAGGACAACATCTCTGCTTAAATGAGCCACTTAGAACACATTAAGATATACATCAACCTGCCATACAGTTTTAGGAGAGTATTGCATCTTCATGGAGTGGTATTGTTAATAGTAAGGATACTCTCCTCTCAGTTGATCAACAGCTTGTCTTCCACATCTAATTCACGGGATCTCCGATCACAAAGAATAGGTTACCACTGTGAACAACTCATATTGCGGGTCTCATACCCATCTCCCTCGATGCATTATCTATCACATTACGTGATAGACCCTTAGTAAAAGGATCTGCCAATCTGCTTCGACCGTAGCTGTATCTAGTGTTGTGAGTTCTGCTTCCATTGTTGACCTCGTTAAGATGGTCTGCTTGCAAGACTTCCAAGAAACAGCGCCACCTCCATGAATGAATACATAACCACTCGTGGCCTTTATCTCATCAGCATCTGAGATCCAGTTTGAGTCACTATACCCTTCAAGCACCTTTGGGTGCCCAGTGTAGTGAATTCCATAATTCGCAGTGCCTTTCAAATAACGCAAAACTCTCCCTAGAGCTTTCCAATGCACATCTCCTGGTTTTGAGACAAACCGACTCAGTTTGCTAACAGCAAAAGATATGTCAGGTCTTGTAGCACTGGCTAAGTACATAAGCGAGCCAATAATCTGAGAATATTTCAATTGATCTCTAGCAATTCTTCGATTCTTTCGAAGTAACACACTCGCATCATATGGTGTTGGAGAGGGCTTGCAGTCACTATAGCCAAAGCGACTCAAGATCTTTTCCACATAGTGAGATTGAAGCAATGTAATCCCACCATTATCGTCTCTCAACAACTTGATGTTCAAAATGACATCAGCCACTCCTAAATCCTTCATCTCAAAACAACGAGATAGGAAATCCTTGACCTCCTTAATAACATTCAGATTTGTTCCGAAAATCAGTATGTCATCAACATACAAGCAAAGAATAACTCCTTCGCCCCCACCATGGCGATAGTACACACATTTATCAGCTTCGTTTACAACGAAGCCTGCAGTGGTTAAAGTTCTTTCAAACTTCTCATGCCACTGTTTGGGTGCTTGCTTGAGTCCATACAAAGACTTCAGCAACTTGCACACTTTTCCTTCCTGACCATCTAGTACAAACCCATCTGGTTGTTCCATATAAATTTCCTCGTCCAACTCTCCATTTAGGAAAGCAGTCTTAACATCCATTTGATGAACGAGAAGACCATGTGAGGCAGCTAGTGAAAGTAGAACTCGAATAGTGGTCAGTCGAGCCACAGGTGAGTAAGTATCAAAGAAGTCTTCACCTTCCTTTTGGGTATAACCCTTAGCCACGAGCCGAGCCTTGTACTTTTCAATAGTACCATCAGGCCTAAGCTTCTTCTTGAATACCCATTTGCATCCTATAGGTTTGCACCCATAAGGACGATCAGTTATCTCCCATGTTTCATTCGCCAAGATGGAATCCATCTCGCTACGAACCGCTTCCTTCCAGTAGTCAGCATCTTCAGATGCATAGGCCTCTGAAATAGAACTGGGAGTGTCATCTATGAGATACACAAGAAAATCATCACCAAAGGACTTTGCAATCCTCAGTCTCTCGCTCCTAGTAGGAACTTCATTGTTCTCCTCCACTGAATTTTCAAAGTGTTCCATCGAAATGGCAGGTTCGGTAATTGTAACTAGTTCCTGATTCGATGAACTAGGAATCTTCTGATTAGACGAGGTAGACATATCCTTCCTGGGAAAGATATCTTCAAAGAAAGTCGCATCATTCGACTCCATGATCGTACCGACATGCATGTCAGGTACCTCCGATTTTACAAACAAGAATCTATAGCCAATGCTATGGAAAACATATCCGAGGAAAACACAATCCACAGTCTTTGGTCCAAGCTTCCGCTTCTTTGGAATTGGAACATTGACTTTCGCCAAACAACCCCATGTTCGCAAATAAGAGAGTTTTAACCTTTTCTTCTCCCATTCCTCGAATGGAGTTATCTCTTTGTTCTTTGTGGGGACTCGGTTTAGGACATGACATGCCGTCAATATCGCCTCCCCCCACCATGCCTTGGAGAGACCCGATGTGTCTAACATGGCGTTAACCAAATCAGTTAGAGTACGGTTCTTTCTTTCGGCCACCCCATTTGACTGAGGTGAGTAGGGAGGCGTCCTCTCATGGATTATACCATGTTCCGCACAAAAAGCATCAAATTCATTGGAAAAATACTCTCCACCACGGTCGGACCTAAGCCTCTTGATTTTTCGATCAAGTTGGTTTTCCACTTCAGCTTTATAGATCTTGAAAAAGTTCAAAGCCTCATCCTTAGATTTCAGAAGATACACACGGCAGTATCTAGTGGAGACGTCAATTAATGTCATGAAATATTTCTTTCCACCTTTTGTCAAAACACCATTCATTTCACATAGATTTGAATGTATGAGCTCGAGTGGTGCAAGATTTCTCGTTTCCGTAGTCGTGTGAGACTTACGAGGTTGCTTAGCTTGCACACACACTTGACACTTAGATCCCTTGATAGTGGTGGAACTAGGGATTAAGTTCAACTTCGCTAGTCGCGACATGCAACCAAAGTTAACATGACAAAGACGTGAATGCCACACATTTGATTCACTATTGTTGCAAATATGATTAACAACTTTATTGCAAACGTCTGATAAGGATAAACGAAACAGGCCTCCTGACTCATAGCCTTTACCAACGAAGGTTCCATACTTGGATATTACAAATTTATTCGACTCAAAGACAAGCTTGTAGCCATCTCTACACAGAAGAGATCCGCTAACAAGATTTTTATTGACGGAGGGGACATAATGCACGTTCTTCAGCCGCACGATCTTCCCCGAAGTAAACTTCAGATCGACCGTGCCAACACCACGAACAGAAGCACTTGAACCGTTGCCCATCAGCACAGTTGAAGTCCCTGCGGTATGATAAGACGAAAACATGGAAATATCACCGCATACATGCAGATTAGCTCCCGTGTCAATCAACCAATCAGGAGAATGACATACTGAAAGAATAGTGGAAAATATACCATACCCAGCATCCTTTATGTCAGTGTCTCCAATGACAACATTAGCGGTCTTGCCGCCTTTCCCAGGATGACGCTTGTCATAGCGATTAGGGCAACTAGGAGCCCAATGATCAGGATCCCCACACACATGACAAGCACCTTTCTTCTTGTCATTCTTCTTCTTGAAGTTTGTGTGTTGCACAGCCTTGTTCTTCCCATCAAACTTTGCTTTACCATCAAACTTGCCCTTGTTCTTGAACTTGTGGGGCTGGAAGTTCTTCTTCTGTACCAGATTGGCACTAGATCCTCCGTCAATACCTCGAGCACGTGTGTCCTTTGCTCTCGCCTTTTCTTCCACATCAAGAGTGCCAATGAGATCCGGAACGGAAAACTCCTGCCTCTTATGCTTCAATAAGGTAGCAAAGTTCCTCCATGAAGGAGGAAGCTTATTGATGATACCTCCGGCAACAAACTTGTCCGGTAGCATACAACTGAAGTGCTCAAGTTCTCTAGCAAATGATTGTATCTCATGAGCTTGCTCAACCACGGAGCGCTCTTCAGTCATCCTGTAATCATAGAATTGCTCTATGATGTACAGCTCGGTGCCAGCATCCGAGACCCCAAACTTGGCCTCGAGTGCATCCCACATATCTTTTCCATTATCAATTGACGCATAAGCATCAACTATGTTCTCACCAAGAACACTCAAGAGAGCAGCCTTAAACAGAGTATTCATTTTCTGAAAAGCTTGTGCCTGTTGAGCATCAAGCTCTCCTTCAGGTTTGCCAAGAGTGGCGTCATAGCAACTCATGGTTTGAAACCATAAGACTGCTCTCACGCGCCACCTCTTATAGTGGATACCCTCAAATATAGGACGTCTCATGGAAGCAGCAAAACCACTTGGTGTAAATTGCCTATAATAAGGTTTTTGGATTGTTGGAAATATGAGCAATTTACCATATGATTTTATTAACGGAAATACTAGATAAAGCATGACTAAAGTTACAGAGATAAAGCAAGTCATGCGATCTGACAAAGTGAAGGTAGATAACATCTGCAAATATAAACTAGAACCGAACATCTCTAGAGTAGACAGTATACCAAGTAGCATATATGAAGTAGAACCTATCATGTGTAGGGCAAGGACTAGAACAAGGAACTATGGCAGAACCTCTAATAGGAAAAACAAGAACACGTACGGGACAACAGCTACAACAGTAGCACTGGACTTGGGGTCGGTGTCCTCGGTAGCCATGTCGTGGAGGAGGTTGTCGACGTCGGGTAAGTAGTCGTCGTCGGGGAAGTAGTCGTCGGAGTCTGGGGTGTCCGTGACGAAGAAGTCAGTAGTCGCGCAGAGCGCTCCCCAAAAACCTTATCACCCTTCTCCCGTACAGGACTCAATGAGGTGCGGTTTCGGAGGCCTACTATCCCGACCTGCGGTGCACGCCGCAAGCTGGGATGAGAAAGATCGTAGCAGCAACGCAGTGTTCAGGAACCGGTGGCGAGAGGAAGAATGAGATCTGGTACGTCTCTCTGAGAGGAGCAGTGACCTTTCGTATACCCGTAGTGCGTGGCAAAAATTTAGACATCGGCTCGGCTCATTCCCGCAACCCGCGGCGTGGCGCAGCGTGCGGCGGAGGAGGAGCGCGCGTGGATGTCCCTCTTGTTCTCATGCTCATACATATAGGGAAAGAACCTCCCTTATAAAGAGGTCCAACTCCCTCTAAACTAGCAATGTGGGACTAAACTTTAGTAGTGTCCCTTGCCTTGCACGAATGAGCTAAGTGGGCCTCTAGGATTTATTAGGAATTTCTGAAATTGTTATTGGGCTAGGCCCATAAATAGATAAAATTCCAGCACCAAATACCCTCTAAAAAAATCCCCAGCTTACTCTAAAAGAAAACCCCATCAAATTCAAATCCCCTCGAAGCCCCACGCACTCCAACAGTCCAACCATCACGAAGCGCCCAAAACAGACCTTCCCGCTCACATTTCGCTACCCAAATTTCCGCTGGCCGCCTAAAAGCATCTCCAGCCGCGCCCCCAACAGGCCCTCCCCAGGCGTTTTTGCCGCGCCGGCGCCGAAAAAACGGCCAGTCGCCCCCCAGAAGCCCGTTTTTCGCCGGCTCGGGCCGAATCTGGTGCCGGCGGACCCAGGCAGAACCCGGCGCCCTGGGGGGCGCCTGGGGCGCCGGCACAAGCGAAAAGGCGCGCGTGGGTCCGCCCTGTCGGCGAGTCGAGCGCCTCTTAACGCCGTTTCTCCCCGCTTTTCCCCCATCCCATTTTCTCCTTTCCTCCCGCCATTCTCTCTCCCGCTCGCCTCCCAGCCGGCCGCCATGGCACCGAAGAAGTACGTCGTCCCCCGCGCCTCGGCAACCGTGACCGCCTTCGTCGCCCAGCCGAAGCAGAGGAAGCCGAGGGCGCCGCCGTCCAAGCCGCCGAGCATGACAAACGCCGATTGGAGGGTAGAAGTACAGCGACGGGAGGCCGTCACCGCCGACCGGCGGAACAGGGCCCTCGCGAAGAAGGCCCGTGACAACGCGGCACGCGCGACTGCGGGTGCCGCTGCCGCTTCCGCGGACCAGGCCGAGGCCGAGGCGGCACGCGCGGGGATGATGAATCCCCCCGGCAACCACGCGCCGTACGCGCCCTGGGGCCAGCAAGGTGTCGGGTCTCCGACGCCGCAACCATGGGGATCGCCGGGCTACGCCGACGGGGACGTGCACGGTGGGTTCAACCCAAATGTCACGTTCCCCCATGGACACCCGGCCCAGCGCACGCCCTCGCCCGCCTTCACCGGCGTGCAGTACCCTCCATACAACTACTCGCCGCCCGCGTACGCGTCCTCCCCGACGCCCCCTCTCCGCCGTTGTGCACTGCCCTTCTCGCACCTCGGTGACGCCGACGGGACCGAGACCGACATGGACGACATCATCGCGGAAGGATCGGCCGCAGCCGCCGCGTCTCCCGGGTTCACCGCGGATGAGGCGGTGGATCTCAGCGGCGGCATGGACGGCGAGCTCGGCTACGTCTACGGCGACGAGGAGCAGGAGGAAGAGGGCGAGGACGAGGACGAGGACGAGGAGGAGCCAGCGAGGAGGCGCAAGAAGAAGAAGTGGACGGCCAGGTCAGCCGAGCCGCATATCAAGTGGGCGTCCAAGGAGGAGGAATGCCTCGCTGAGGCATGGAAAGTCGTCTGCCTCGACCCGACCACCGGCGCGAACCAGAGCATCGACACGTACTGGGCGCGCATCAAGGCCGAGTTCGACGAGCGCAAGATCGTCGACCCCTACTTCAAAGGCGTCTACATGCAGCGCGGGTTGAAGGCGATGGAGAACGATTGGGGGCGCATCCAGGGGGCGTGCAACAAATGGCATGGTGTCGTCGAGGAGGTGGCCGCTCGCCCGGAGAGCGGCGCCAGCATTGAGGATCAGGTATGCCACGCCGGTCTCCCGTCTCTCTTCGCCGTGTGCGCCCGCCAACTGTTTGTTCGTCCCCGCGCAGTTGCTGCGCATGTTCGGCCTGTATAGGCAGAGCAACAACGACGTCGAGTTCATGTACCTCCACGTTTACAAGCGCATTGACAAGTGCAACAAGTGGGCGGAAGTCCGGCGCACCCTCGAGAAGGCCAAGGAGACATACAAGCCGGGCGCGCCGGCTCCGGGCGCGTCAGAAGGGCGGCCGGACGACAACAAAGGTGCCAAGAAGGGGAAACACGCCGATGCGGCCACCGCTCGCGTGCAGGAATCCATCCAGCACTGCCTCGCCGACGCACAGGCCCGGGGCGTCCTTCGTGAAGAGAAGACCGAGGCGCGGTGGTCGGCGTTGATGTCGACAAGCGCCGTCAAGCTCGACCTACTCCGGACCAACGTCGCCGTGAAGAAGAGGAACACCGACCTGGCTTTCCTGCTGGGCGGGGCCGACATGCTCCAGAGCACCGATGAGGCGGTCAAGGCGTGGTACAGGGCGCATGTCGGCCTCATCCTGGACCAGCTTCCCTCGACGCCGCCGCCCACGCCCACGCCCACGACGACGCCGCCCACGCCCACGCGCACGCCGACGCCGCCAACAAGCCCAACCGATGATGCCGCCGAGACTGCCCGCGCGCAGAAGCCACGCCACCAAGCACAGAGACCCCGTCAAGCCCGCCAACGCCGGAGGCCGACCTCGCCGTCTGATGCGCGTTTCTGTTCTGATTTTTGTACGCCGAACTTTTCATCAATCGCCGATCACCGCTTGATCGCCGGATTGTGGCGTTTATTTTTGGACGCGGGAATGAACTACGTTTGAATTTGCCAAGGCTGGGGGCGCCTGGGGCCGTGGCTGGGAGCTAGGCCGCCCTAGGGGCCGAACTAGCGCCGGCTCGCCCCCAGGGTGCAGTTTTTCGGCGCCCTGGGGGCCGAACGGCTGTAGATGCTCTAAACCCACCGCGGAACAGCGAGGTCACGCGTCCCCACGCGGATCCACCCCGTCACCGCGCCCAAATCTGTCCGTCCATCAAATCCAACGCCCCATTACTCCGCCACGTCACCGATCCGGACCGCAACCCTCTCCGCCAGTCAGGTCGCTCCCCGCAACCCTATATATCCCCAGCGCCCCGCCCCCGGAAACCAACACCTCGAAGCCCAACGCAAATCCTCCAGTCCTCCCACCTTGCGCCCCCAAATCCGATCTCTCGTCTCCTCCTCCCCGCTCGAAACAGCCATGGCGCCCAAGGCCGAGAAGAAGCCCGCCGCGGAGAAGAAGCCGGTGGAGACGGAGAAGAAGCCCAAGGCCGAGAAGCGCGTGCCCGGCAAGGACGGCGGCGCCGACAAGAAGAAGAAGAAGGCCAAGAAGAGCGTCGAGACGTACAAGATCTACATCTTCAAGGTGCTCAAGCAGGTGCACCCCGACATCGGCATCTCCTCCAAGGCCATGTCCATCATGAACTCCTTCATCAACGACATCTTCGAGAAGCTCGCCGGCGAGTCGGCCAAGCTCGCCCGCTACAACAAGAAGCCCACCATCACCTCCCGGGAGATCCAGACCGCCGTGCGCCTCGTCCTCCCCGGCGAGCTCGCCAAGCACGCCGTCTCCGAGGGCACCAAGGCCGTCACCAAGTTCACCTCCTCTTAGATTGCCGTCGCCTGAATCTCTTATTCGCTTTGTTCCGAATGTTCGCATGTCGTCAATCATAGGGGGTTAGATTCCCCTTTACAGACAGTGTAAAAATGAGTCAGATTTGCTAAATCAATGAATCATTCAGTGGTTGTTACAAACGTGCCTTGCTTCAGCAATTTAACTTTCTCCTCTTAACTTGGATGATTTCGTTGAAGCAAACCTCCATGGTTGTGTAAGCTGCTCTGGTAATTTTATTTTTTGATCCTGCCATGTTTGATTAAGCTGCTCGGGAAAGTTGACCTTTTGCTTGTGCCGTACTACATGGTTGAGTAAACTCTTGGCGCAGGTCCTTATTTTTCCTTGTGTAGATGCAGTCAGCTACAGATTGTTCTACAGGTGGAAAGTTTGTAACTTGATTTGTTAACTTCTTACTGAATTTTATTTTCAGGGTTAGTATTTCATTCCGAGCTTTTAACGCCATTAACTTATTCTCATTCTAAGAGTTCTAGAAGTCAAGCCGTACTCTAGGAAGTTTCAGAATTCAGTTGTCTGAATTTTATAACTCTGCGATCTGTTCGGACAATTTTTTAAATTCCGAATGTGCTTCTGCCTTTTGAAGATTGCGTTGAATTCACGTTGACGTATGTCTTGATTTAATTCTGTTGATATGCTATACTATGCTTGGTTTGCTGTAGAATTCATTTGATGAGATGATTGGCTGCCAACTGAGGTTGGGAGATGTACAGATTATATATGGGAAGTTGTTATTTGGTCATATTTGGTAACTTTATACTGAATTTTGTTTTCAGGGGCAAGATCTCATTGCGAGCTTAAAACAACTTACTCATTAGAAAATTCAGAAAGCCAGCCGTATTCTAGTGATTCTGTATACAATCCAACCCAGTGCTGAAATGTCTACTTCTTGAGGAATACAGATGATATTTTGGTCATCCCTGTAGCTTAATATGCTACTCTGCAATAAGTTTGATTCGAACGATTTTATTATCCTTAAACACGATGAATTTCTAGCCCTGTACGACAATAGTTTGAAAAAGAAAACATTGGCAGATTCAAACCAATTAGCACCCTGAAAGTCCAGCTCTACTGTATACTCCCTTTGTAAACAAATATAAGACGTTTTACAGTGGGAGTAGGAAGTTTCAGTTAAGAAGACGTCAGTTATTTTAACTCTGTGATCTGCAGAACAATTTTTCTGTTTTGTTCTGAACCTTGTGCTTCTACCTTTGAAGATTTCGTTGAATACACCTTTGACGTAGGTCTTGATTTAATTCTAGCAGTATGTTGTATTTGCTGCCAACTGAGGAAGGGAGGTGCACAGTCTAGAGATGGTGTTGTACGGATGAAAATATTTTATTTGACAAGATTTGGCTATTTTTCTTTTACTGGACTAGGTGAATGCCCGTGCGTTGCACGGGGCACACATATTCTAATTGCTCATTACTATTCATGCTGAACATACATCTTTAAGTTCTAATGTACCTCACGTGACATTTTCAACCTTTCTACCGCCAATCAGTTTCTTCTTACTCTTGCTCTTCGTCCCACTGTCTCCGCCTACAAATTCATGCTCGCCATCTCCATCAATACGGCTTGTTCTTTGAGTCACAAATACCATTCTTCAAAATAAATCAAAGGCCCATTATACCCAGCATGTACGGAAAAGGGATATTTGGGTTTATCCAAATATCACATGTATAATACGAAAAAGTTCATCAACTAAGCATCTGAGGTTACATGTCCACCTTGTTCCTGTAGAGAGAGCACAAACTATCATGATAGCTTTCATCCAAGATATCAACATTATTCATTTCCTGCAAATATATTATTACACACCATAATTTATTCGAAGTAAAAAAATAAAATTTTGAACAGACATTAAAGCGTGCGTGTTACTCACTTTTAGCATAGGGAGTAAAGAATAACACAATTAGTCCATGGTGACAAAGCGGAAAAACGTATTTTTGCTCTATTACATGACATGCAGCCGTTAGAAGTAAACTACGATTTTGACATCACCTCCATTGCCTTTGAGCCAACGAAAAAGAAGGCCCCAAAAATTGATGGACCTAAGGAGCCAATCTCAGGCTAGCTAATCTGCTGATCATCTGCTTATGATACTACTCGAACAGTAAGCATTTGTAGCAGAAATGAGAAATGTAACTCAGTGGAGGAGCTACAAACAAAAGGGTGGGCGGGCAAAGCTAAAGGACAATACAACTTCTGAACCATTTATATAGTACTCCCTCTGTACACTAATATAAGACGTTTTAGATCAGTGATCTAAAACGTCTTATATTAGTTTATATAGGTAGTATTACAGTAGACGTACACTGAACTGTAAACACAATTGAGTGAACTGTTTATGCTATCATCTGATTTTTTTAAACCATTGTGCCTTTTCATAATCTGCAAGCAACAAGGTCAACGAACAAGTTCTTCCATAATTTATTTATAGTAACACAGACAAATAGACAATAACCTATGTAAAATTTAGGGGAAGAAATTGGGAATGAACAACAGAAAATTACCGGTGGACAGGATCAGATTCAGAGAAGGAACTATGTTGTTGGCTTGCCGCTTTGTGTAGCTTGCAAATGATTCAAGGAAAATTGGAAAGGCTCAGATTCAGAGAAGGAACTGTGTTGTTGGCTTGCCGCTGCTAGCTGCGTGCGCTTGCGCTCCACGGTACTAAAATGTCAAGCTGAATTGTGGCGTGGCTATATCCCCCCCCACTCCCCCCCGCCCAACATTTACCTTGTTTCAGTGGCTCCACCACCTCCATACTATGCATGTAACCAACACCCTTTGACCTTTCGACAGGTCTGGTATTGTTTTTACTACTTCTTTAGCATCCATGTGGATGTAGTCCTAGCTCTGAACTTCTCCATAGTTTCTTGACTTCCTTGTGGGCTGTCCTTATCTAATCTTTTGCAGCACACACACACACACACACACACACACACACACACACACATCATGTCACAATATTCATGTACGCTTTAGGGAGAGTCTCAAAGGGAAACTATTATGGGTTAGCCTCAACAAGAAGTGCTGCACTTTGGTTGACATGGTATCTCCCAGTTTCTTTTCTCAGCGATGCTTGTTACCGAGTTGTCACTTGTTGGAGGGGATAGTGACATGGGTAGACGAACATGCAAAGTGCGAGATTGCTCGAAAATTCAACTGGCATCAATAGCACCTACTGCCAAGTGAAAATAAGCTGGATGTTGATCATGTAGAGGTTGATGCAGGTGACGTCATTGCCATGGACGCCCTACAGCCGTAGCTCCTTGCCATATCACGAGTTGCCACACCCTACCTCAACGACACACGCGCTGCAGCACAACAAGCAACATATATGTCCAGAAATCAGGAGTCCATCACGAGATTGACCTCAAGAATGGGGGAAGAGGCAAGGGAGCATGAACTGGGAGGGAGAGGGAGAAGAACGGGGCGTGGCCGGTGGCCGCATAGACTCCATGTTCACCTGAGGATACGAGCCTGGTGGCGGCAGCCTCGGGAGGACATGAACTCTCGCCCACCCCCTCCTCGACGCCGCAAAATAGCTCCTGGCGGCAACGGCGAATCCTTGGGTGTCACACAACGGTGTCATTGGAGCGTCGCTGGCAGGAGCTCGAGGACGGGGAGCGCGCGTCCTCCTGTCGTCAGCCAGATCGGGGAGCTTGTGGCAGCGACCAGGTCACATGTGGGATAAGGCAGGGGAATCAATTGGCATCGGTTTGTTAGTTTTTATTATTTTTCTTTGTCTTTGTGTGTCTTGTAGGTGGGATGTACTTCCCAAGTACTTAGCACGTTGAAAGGAGTTCAAACGGTGGACACACAGGACCCAGATTGAGCCATTTTGAAGGTGGGAAAAGTCATTTTTCCAAAATGCTCCAATCAAGATCTAAAACCAAAAATTGATCAGCGTCGATCATACGAATCCAACAAGTTCAAGAACGTCAAATTCTGAGTTCGTATGAAGAAATGACGGTCGTTTTACTGAAGAGGGGCAGCAGTATAAAAGAGGGTGGACTCCACACAACACCGAAAGTTGCCTCTTGTGACGGGATTCTTCATGGATTTCGTCCCCGTTTGTTCCCACGACTCTTTGGCCTTCAAGGGATGATTTGGGAGAGGTTTCGGCTCATCTAGAGCCCTTGGATCAAAGGAGAGAAGCCACATCAAGGGAGGAAGCTATGGAAGAGCTCTTATATATTCAGCTTCAACCCTAGTCGCCGTCTCCATCTCCACACACACTTTTCATCTCAGAAATTCATCTTCACGTCCATCCGCCGCCACATCAAGAACACCATTGGGGCAACAAGGAGGGAGACTGGAAGGGACCGCCACCGCCGCACCTTCACCACCATCATCCGCCGCCGCGCCGCCTCCATCACCATCACCATCACCATCATCAGCCCTTCTTCCTCCCCCATCACAGTCTCCGTGATGGGTTGTAGTAACTCTTGAACCCCTCTTTATGTGGTGTTATTTGAGTAATTGTTGGATATGGGTCGATCGATTAGTAAGTGGTTGTTTGATATGTTTAGTCTATTTATGTGTGTTGCTTCGTGTTGCTTATTTACCTATGCGGTAATTTAGTGATTGGAGACATTCAATCCATTGGTGTAGTTGAAGATGTTCAACTCTTAGGCCACACATGAAGTAGATAGAGGATTGTGCAGACCGATGGACCTGTTACGTGTTAGGTGCATATATCTTGAGGGGAACACAATTACTCCAGGAATCACGGTTGTCCATAGAGCCTAATGCCTTCGTCCGGTCCTCAACCACGAGGACCTCAATATCTTTGCGTTAGCCGCCTCAGGTATGAGACAAGAAGTAGGATGAACGAGTTATCTCAATACAACACATCTTCAGAGATGACATTATGTGAGGGACCGCCCACCATCCGTAGATTATCGTATCCTATGATGCATGTAACGACTTAGCTACTACGTGGCATAGTCGTAAAGCTTAACTCCATTCTGTGCCCGTACTGAACGAGACCGTACCTAGATGCCAGCAAACTCATTTAAAACATCACACACCTCTCTTAGTTTATTTCCTTTGTTTAGTTTAGTATTTACTTTTTTGTTCTCTCTAGTACCTTAGTTTAGTTCTCTTTTTACCGTTCCCTAGCAACCTACTTAAGTGAACTATTTCCAAACTCTGGTTTGGGTGTGAACGTGGTTGTGTTAGTGACAACACAGCTGCGAGGATTGTGGTATCCTATTCACTCCCTATGGGATCGACAAACCTTACTTTTCACGAAATAGCTACATAGCCATGTGCACTTGTAGGACATCACCTCATTAGTCCTGTCATACTAACACTCAGCGGATCATGATTACCTTAAGCTTGTGACCCTGTAGGTTCAATAAAACATAGACATGAATAAAACCCCTTTCGTTCAATGATACCGGAACCGTGGACGTCCATATCAATCCCTATGAGTACACGAATGAAATTCGAGTGAACCTTTGGTTATCACATGTTATTCCCTTTACTTCGCGATACTTTACAAAACCCGAGGTGAGATATATCGGTATCCTCTTGAGTCATAAGCATGTTCACTACACCGGTCTCCTCGTTACCCGTTCTGTTCTATTTTCTCGTTGACATTGAAAGGATCGAGATGGACCTAGAGGGGGGGGGGTGAATAGGTAAAATTACAAATTTTAATTATTACTTAGCAATTTTAGGCAATAATGCGGAATATGAAAGTGAGCCTAACAATTGCAAGTATGATGCTAAGAGCTAAGCAAGGTAAACAAGTAACACAACTATGTGAGTAAGCAAGCACTATATGATGTAAGTAAGGACTAAGAGACAAGTAACCACAAGTAGAGAGTTAGGGTTAGGAATAACCGCAACTCCGAGAGACGAGGATGTATTCCGATGTTCACTTCCTTGGAGGGAAGCTACGTCACCGTTAGAGAGGTGGATGTTACCATGAAGGCACACCAACGCCATGAAGGCTCACCCTATTCTCCCTTTGAGACAACACCGCGAAGGCGTTTCTCAACCACTAGTGGTAGACCTTGGGGTGATCTCCAAACCCTCACAAACTTTCCAGGGGTAATCACAATGATCGATTCCTCTCCGAATGACTCCTACCGCCTAGGAGTCTCCAACCTCCAAGAGTAACAAGAACGATGGGAAAATCTTAAGAACTTGCTCGAATCACGAATTCCTTTGGTGAGAAGAAGGGGAAGGAGTGGATCTATCACTTGATTGGAGAACTTCTCTCAAATGTTCTCAAATCCCTTGGGGATCTAGGATTTGGTGTAGGGGATAAAGAGAGGGAGTGTAATGTGTTCTTGGAAAGCTCAAAGTGAATGGTTAACCTTATCCCGTGGAGGGAGGAGGCTATATATAGTAGTAGTGTAAAAACTGACCGTTGAACCACATAATGTACTGGAGTTGTCGGACGTCCGGATAATACCGGACGTCCAATGGCACAGATTGGACCGGACGTCCGACCAGGCCGCCGGTCGTCTGCTCGCTGGGAATCCACCAGGCCACAAAGTAGCATGAGACACACAGCCACCGGACGTCCGGTGAGGATCGGAAATCCGTTAATAAGTGTTCTGCTGAGGCTGTACCGGATTTCTGGAGAGAAACGGCCGTCCGGTGACCGGCCGTCCGGAGAGGACCAGATTTCTGCTATGTTCTTTATGTGAAGATGCACCGGACATCCGGAGAGAGCCAGATGCCCGGTCGGCTGTGAGGGGTCGGACGTCCGTAGAATTTCGTACGTCCGGTGATAACAGAGCACACTAGCTCAGGATCACAACAGACTTTGTGCACAAGGTAGTGGAAGAACTTAGAGATGAAACAGAGATGTTGTGAGAGGATACTTTGTGGGTTATGAGCAAGTCTTTCACGATATCCGACGATCCCCTCTTAATAGTGCGGGACCCCTATACCCAAGAGCAAACCGAAAAAGAGCCAAAGCTATTGTCTTGTATCTCCGCTGTTGAGTGATATATATTTGTCCGTAGTCATGATCCACACACGACCCTTGAGACTTAATCCTGAGATATACTTGATAAACATGATTAGTCCCCTATATGCATGTTGTCATCAACATCAAAATAAGGTTAAGGGCATGATTGCACTTTCAATCTCCCCCTTTTTGGTAGTTGATGACAACATACATGCACTTCTCAATATGTTAAAAAAAACTTTTGAATATCGAAAGGATTTGTTGCGGAGCTCCCCCTAAACATGTGCATAAATAAAATAAGCATGAGGAGAGCTCCCCCTCAATATGATACCAACACAACCAATTCTCATAAAGTAAACAAGATACCATAATACCATAATAGGCTCAATATATAGGTGCATTACTCAACCCATAAAGGTTCATTACTCATAGCATAGTACATAAAACGACAATAATAATAACATGGTTCGATACAAGTTAATATCACAACATTACATAATAGATAAGTGCCTACTCCCCCTTGGCATCAAGTACCCAAAAGGGGTCAGAACATCTTAAAATAGCATCATCATCATGAGCACCACTGCCACCAGCCTCGTCAAAGAAGTCAGACCACTCAGGACCCGAGGGAAAACCAAAGTCAGAAGGTGGTTCCTCAGGAAGACGTTCATCATCACTCACATCGAAAACTCCGGAGTCTCTCAAACGAGCCTTCAGAGCATTCTTGGAAGTGACCAGGCGAGTGACAACATCGTGATTTTGGGAGCAGTGAAAGGTAAAAACCTTCATCATGGCAGAGTGAGCCTTCCCAACAAAGCGAGTAATGCGCCCAAAAGATGCAAATCCGGAAGGAGCAGTAGGAGGAACGCTAGCAGCAGTTCAGCTAGCATTAGCAGAAGAGGAAGAGTCCTTGGGGACCCAATCATCCGCCATGTGAGCTGGAATGACCCACCGCTCATGCAAGTGAGTGCGGACAATGGGAAACGGAGCCACACTCTCGATGAATGCCTGAAGAAAGGGAGCATGAGGAAAGGCCCGCTTGTGCTGAAGACAAGCGAGGCGAATCTCACACTACAAAAAAAGACACATCCGTGACATTTTGGGCCGAACGAATTTTTTCTGTCATACTTATGACAGTTGTATGACGATAATTGTGACAAAACACGGTATCATCATAGATGTGGTGGGGTCCTACTTCTATGACAAAAAATCATGACAGAAAATGGGCTTTTCGTCCTGGGCGGGCCGGAGAAGTAGCTGCATGACATTCTTTGGGCCGTCCATGACGGAAAAAACCGTGGTAGAAGCGAGGGCGCGGAAAATATCAGGGAGTCCCCGGTTACGGTGGATGGTCGGGGGCCGAGCGATGCGCGTTTCTCTCGTACATACGCGCGTGTGTGCGAGGCATTGGGCTCTAACTGAACCCAAGCGAGGCGTTGGGCTCTAACTGAACCCGAGCGATTGCACTGCAGGCTACGCGTTACTGAACCCGAGCGATCGATCGATGGCTGATAACTGAACCCGATCGAGCGATTTGTTCGCTACTGCTGCTAACTGAAGCCGATCGAGCGATTTGTTCGCTACTGCTGCTAACTGAAGCCGATCGATGCTGCCTCTGGATGAACAGTGACCGTTGTGGGGGGGGGGGGGTTGGATGAACAGTTCCCGGTGGGGGTGGATGAACAGGACCCCGTGGCGTTGCCTCTGGATGAACAGGACCCCGATCGTTCGAGCCGGTTGGGGCTGGATGAATAGGACCCCGTGGAGGGCAGGATGAACAGGACCACCCCGTGGAGGGCAGGATGAACAGTAGACGGTGGAGGGCTGGATGAACAGTAGCCCGTGTAGGGGTGGTTGAACAGGAGCCCGTGGAGAGGGCTGGTTGAACAATAGCCGGTGGAGTAGCGCGCGGTGGAGGCTGGATGAACAGGAGCCCGTGGATGAACAGTCGCAGGTGGAGGCTGGAGGAGGTCGACGGTGGATGAACAGTAGCCCGTGGAGGCTGGAGGGGGTCGACGGTGGAGATGAACAGTATCTCGTGGAGTCCCGTTTTGTGGTACGCCACACCCCTCCCGATGAACAGGACCCCCGTTTCGACCCTAGTGCTCCAACACAAGTCCGTTTCCTCCGTTTTGCGGTACGCCACACCCCTCCCGATCAACAGGACCCCGTTTCGACCGTAGGAGGTCTGTTTCCTCCGTTTTGCAGTATGCCAGACCCCTCCCGATGAACAGGATCCCGTTTCGAACGTGGCCGGTCGAACACAAGGCCGTTTCCTCCGTTCTGCGGTACGTGAGGCCTCGTTTCCATCGGTTGTTCTGTCCAAGCCCTCCCGATGAACACGACGACGCATTCCGTTCCGACGCAGCCGGTTGGCTCCCCATGAACACGACGACGACGCTGTTTCTCTGTTCTGACCCAGCCATGTACACGAGCCCTGGCCGTACGTATGCGCGAGTAGGCGTTCGATACCCTGCCCGTATGTACGTACGTGGCCATATTTTCTTTCTTGCACACTGGCCGCTGTACGTACGTGTACATGCTATGTGCGTGCCTCTACTACGACACGTGCGCGCCTCTACATCGACCAGTATGTACGTATATGTTCGCGACCAGAATGACAACGCTACGTACGCTTCGACCAGGTGGGTCCCGACTGTCAGGCACTTCCTTGCCTGCGAAGATGTAGCTGGTGGGTCCTAGCAGTTAGGGGGCGAATCGTTTTTTTTGCCCGGACGCACTTCCTTGCGTGCGAAGATGTAGCTGGTGGGTCCCAGCAGTCAGGGGGAAACATTTTTTTCACGAAATACGGTGGCCCGTCCGGTGGGTCCCCGCTGTCAGGTGGAGGAATAATTATTTTGCGCGTAATAAGGAGGCACTTCCTTGCTGCGGCCGTGGACCTAGCTGTCAGCCTCTCCACGTACAGTCCACGTCCGATGGAAGCCGTTCCTTGACCATGTTGACCACGCCGCGCCGAGAGCACCTGGGCGATGGACGACGACGAGGCCTAGGAAGGGGATGACGCGGAGCCGGGGAAGACGCGACAGTGGAAGCCCGCGCAGAGAGGAGTACGAGGGTTCACTAGTTCGGCTGTGGTGTGAGGCTGCCGTCGCCGCAGGGCCTGGCTAGCGGTGGGAATAGTAGGGGGCGGTGAGGCCCCCGCGGCAGCACAGCCGGCCACGGGAGGCAGGAGCATGCGGCACGACCGGCGCTGCTTTGGGCGGCTGGAACAACAAGACCAGAGGTTGTTGAAGCACTACGACCGTTGGATGGACATCGTACGGTCACTGGAGCTAGAATCGTGCATATTTACTAAGTTGACAAAGCCCTCCGTCCCCGTCAACTTAGTAGGCCCACAAGTCAGCCTGCCACTATACTGGGTCCCAGCTAGCAGGGGGAGTATTCTTTTTTGTGCGTAATAAGGACGCACTTCCTTGCGTGCGAAGATATAGCTGGTGGGTCCGAGCTATCAACGGCGGTAACATTTTTTCGCGAAATACAGAGGCCCTTTCGGTGGGTCCCAGATGTCAGGTGGAGGAATCGTTATTTTGCGCGTAATAAGGAGGCATTTCCTTGCGTGCGGCCGTGGACCCAGCTGTCAGCCTCTCCACATACAGTCCACTTCAGATGCATGTCGGTCATTGACCACGTTGACCAGGCCGCGCCGAGAGCACCCGGGCGGTGAACGACGGCGAGGCCTAGGAAGGGAACGACACAGAGGCAGGGAAGACTCGGCAGTTGTTTCCCACACGTAGGGGAGTACGACTGTACGAGGGTTTATTGGTTCGTCTGCCGTCGCCGGAGAATAACAGCAGGTGGGTGAGTAGAGGGATGGCTAGGCCAGCGATGGGAGTACAGTGGGGCGGTGAGGCCTGCTCGGCAGCACAGCCGGCCGCGGGGAGGAGGGAGCAGGCAGTCCCGCCGGCGCTTGTTTGAGCGGCTGGAGCAGGAAGAGCAGAGATTGAAGAAGCACGAGGGCCGTTGGATGGACATCCAACAGTCACTGCTTGTGCGTCAACCTTTTTTTAGGAAAGCCTCAAATCTGTGGAAAACAGCATACAACCCATATGCCATTATTTCTAATAATTTACAGCCCATTTGCTAATTCTTAAGGTTTTTTTTGGAGCCCATATTTTTTTTGTTAGCATTACAGCCCATATTGTGGCCACGGTTAAAAAATTATACAAATTTTTGCATATTTCGGTGCAGTCCGAACTGTTTTTAATCCCGAAATTTCGAGTCACATTCAAATTGATTTATGAATTCTTCACTGAGGGGGGGGGGTGAATAGGCGATTTTTATGAATTCTTCACTGAGGAATTTGTCAGTGAGGAAATTCCTTAGCGAAGAACTACTTGCAGCGGAATAAGTACTCAAAAGTATGCATAGCAGAACACAAGCATGATCATCATGATGAAACGAAGACAAACACAGAGTACAGAAGCATAAACACAGGATAGCACAGGATGAAGACAAACAGACTGAAGAAATTAAACTGAGGAAATTGAGAAAGTCTTCAGTCAAAGTCTTCAAACACAGATATGAACAAGTGCACAACACAATTATGAGGAAATAAAAGAGTTGAGGAAATAGAACCAGTAAGCTTGGTGAAGACAATGATTTGGTAGACCAGTTCCAACTGCTGTCTCAGTTGTACGTCTGGTTGGAGCGGCTAGGTATTTAAACCTGAGGACACACAGTCCCAGACACACAGTCCTCACCGTATTCTCCTTGAGCTAAGGTCACACAGACCTCGCCCAATCACTTGTGGTAAGTCTTCAGATGACTTCCAAACCTTCACAGACTCGGTCACTCGGTGATCCATAATTTTCTCTTGGATGCTCTAGACCACGACGCCTAACCGTCTGGAAGAAGCACAATCTTCAGAGGTAACAAGCGTCAGATCCACACAGGATCAATCTCTTCAGTGATGCTCAATCACTTTGGGTTTGTGGGTGTTTAGGTTTGGGTTTTCCTCACTTGATGATTTTCGCTCAAAGTCCTCGGAGGATGGGATGCTCTCAAATGACAAGTGTCAGTTTCTCTCAGAGCAGCCAACCAGCTAGTGGTTGTAGGGGGCGGCTATTTATAGCCTAGGGAGCAGCCCGACATGATAAGACATAAATGCCCTTCAATGATATGACCGTTAGGTGGGTAGATATTTTGGGACAGCTGGCGCATAGCACATCAACGGTCAGAAATTTGAGTATCAAATTTCTCAGGGCTATCATGTTCCTCACTGTGTAGGCAATCCGCACTGGCGAATTCCTGACTCCTCAGTCAGAACAAATTCCTCAGAGACCAGAAGAACTTCGTCTCTGTCACTGAAGAAATTGACTGAACTGTATAAGATTTCCAATGGCTTCACTCGAAGGGATTGGTAGGTGTAGGATTTTGAGTTGAGCATCACATGGAAATTTTTCCTTAGTATTTCCTCGGCCCCCTTTTACAATACGGTGTTTCCTATGACTCAAGAAAGAGAAAATGAAACTACGAAAACAAAAGTCTTCACGCTTCATGTTCCTCAAATGAATACCAAGTCTTCAAGGTCACACCAATTTCTTCACTTTCAAAGTCTTCAGAAATCCAAAGTCTTCAGTCGAAGAACTTCATTTTTAGGGGTCGAATTTCTTTGTAAATATCAAACTCCTCATAGACTTATAGACCTGTGTACACTCATAAACACATTAGTCCCTTAACCTATAAGTCTTCAATACACCAAAATCACTAAGGGGCACTAGATGCACTTACAATCTCCCCCTTTTTGGTGATTGATGACAATATAGGTTAAGTTTTCAACGGGGATAAACATATGAAGTGTAAATAATGATATTGAGGAATTTGATTGCAAGATATAGAAGAACTCCCCCTGAATATGTGCATAGTGAGGAATTTGCTTTTGAAGCAATGCACACTTGAAGAGTTGAATCATGGAGATCTCCCCCTATATCTTGTAATTCATACACGCATTTGATATAATATATGAAGAATTTGAAATGCATGATGAAATATGGTGATTGATGTAATTCAGCATGCGTGCAATAACATTAACGAGGAATAAGCATGCAGAAGAAACAACAAAAGTATCAGGCCACCATAGAGTTTTAAGTTTACAACTCGATCCAGCAAAGTCATCAGAAGAACGAGAGTTGTAACTTAGAAAAAAAACGCCCATATAAGATAGACCTGCTTGAAGACTAACTCAAATTTCTCCCCCTTTGTCATCGAATGACCAAAAGGTTCGAAAATGAGAACCAACGCCCCTGAAGAATATCAAGTTGATGAAGGAGCGCCAGCGTTGTTGGGGTTGTTTGGTGGAGTAGGGCCTGCTGCAGTGTCGTCCAAGTCTTCATGTTCATCGGTGTCGCGCGATGAAGAATAGGAGCTGGCCACCAAGGACGGAACCTTGACCTTCTTGTATTTCTTCGATGGAGGTGCAGACCAGTCAAAGTCCTCCTGGAGACCCATTTTCTTCACATCTTCTTCGCCGTAAATGTGAGACAGAACAACCCAGGTGCGGTTGAGGGTTTCATGAAGGTAGTAGTGGTTTTTCTTCACTGCATTGTGGGTAGCAGTCATGTTGTGAAGAATTGAACCAAACTGACGCTTGACCCATTTGTGATTGCGATCAACCTTCTGGTGAAGACTGAGGAGAAGCTCACGGTCAGTCATCACCCTGGGAGCTGTGCCTTGAGGATTTGGCTTGGTGGCGTTGGCGGCAGAGTCATGGGTGGCAGAGTCATCATTGGTGGAGTAGGATGCAGCCTTGCGAAATTGACCATCCAATGGACGAATGCCTTCATCAATGACAGCAATAGCCTTGTCCTTTTCATCAGCTGAGGAAAATGTCCGTTTGAGGACTTCAATCGGGGGCAAGTAGCTGCAATGGTTCAGTGTGTCAGCTTTGTAGTTGAGTGAAGACCTTGTTCTGATGAATCTCATGATCCAAGGAGCATAAGGCTTCAACTCAAACGGTGTCATTGCGACATTGGCCAGAGTCCTCATGAAGATATCATGGAAGTTGACGGGAATGTTATGAATGATATTGAAAAGCAGATTCTTCATGATGCCAACGACTTCTTCTTTATCCGAGTCGTGGCCCTTGATAGGACTCAATGTCTTCGTCAGAATGCGATAGACAGTCCGAGGCACATATAACAATTCCTTCACAAGGAATTTTGTTCTTGGGGCCTGACCTGGCTTCAAAGGCTTCATCAGCACTTGCATATAGTGATCTGTAAACTCAGGTTCACTGTAGACGCAACAAGCAGCTTCAAGGGGAGGACTAAGAGGTAAAGCACGAAACAATTCAGTAGCTGGTGCCTTGTAGTGAGTATTTTCAGACATCCAGTCCAGCACCCATGAATTCACATCTTCAGAGTCTCCGGTGATGTGCAGAGTTGCATAAAATTGAAGAATAAGCTCTTCGTTCCAATCACATATATCAGTGCAGAAATTTAACAGTCCCGCGTCGTAAAGAACACTGAGGACTGGCCCGAAGCACGGTAGAGATTCCATATCCACGTGAGGAATGTGCTCATGATCAAAGACTTTGTCTTTGTTGAACAACACTGAGGAATAAAAATTTGCCTAGCTGGCAGTCCAGAAACGCCTCTTCCTAATGCGAGCAGAGTCATAGGGGTTGTAATCAGTGAAGAATACGTGCTCCCCAAAGAAATCATTAGCAAATTTTTGCTTCCTTGAGAATGGATCCTTTGGCTTGGGTAGAGGAGTGTCAGTCAGTTGCATTACAACCTCAGGAATCACAATCTCAGGTTCTTCAGGCTGAGGAATTTCTGGTTCCTCTTCAGTGGCAGCCTGGGTCTTCAATTCTTCATTTTCATTTTCTTCAGCTCTAGTGGCTGGAATTTCTTCATGAGCTTCATCAGATCCCATTTGAACTGTAGTTGCTGGGGACTGAGGAATTTGTTGCAATGGTGTGAAGAGTGGAGAGTTGGGGTGCTGACTTTCCCAAAAGTCATCATTAATCACCGGTGTGGTGCAGCCAATGTCCACATCTTCATCTTCCATTTCTTCAACGCCGGCCACTTCAGCAGTAAACTGAGGCATAGGCGAGGAAACTGTGGGGGTTGAAGGGATTTTATCCACTTCAATTTCTTCATCCATCTGCTCTGACGAAGCAGCAGAAGGATTTTCTTCATCAGATCTGCTAGGGATCACATATTCTTCATCAAAAGGGACGATTTCCTTTGATGGCATGGAGGAAACCGGAACAACATCAATTGGATTAGCAAATGAGCTTGTCAATTTCTTCATCTTCTTCGGTGCTGAAGAATCTGAAGGAGCTGATGCTTTCCTTTTCTTCACCGCTGCACGCTCTGCAGCCTTGGTCTTCTTCACATCTGATGCAGATGGAAGGATTGGAGTTGGAGTAGGCGCAGGAGGAGCAGAGGAATGTGGTTGATTTTCTTGAGGCACAACTGATGCAGTTGCCCTGACCTCTTCATTTTCTTCAGGCGCACCACTAGTGGGTGCCCTGGCAATTTCATCAGCGGCTGGAATGCAGTCATCAGCCCTGGAACTCACATTTTCTTCAGCAGCCTGATTGTCATCAGCGGTGCTGGTAGCCCCGGGCGTTCGGTCTTTTCGGTTTGTTCGGTCCGGTCTTTTCGGTCTTTCAAAATTTCGGTCTCCCATAATTGAAGACCGATATAATTTCGGTCTTTTCGGTTATTCACTATTCGGTCTTCGGTCTTTACTATTTGGTCTTCGGTCCTGACCAAATAGACCAAATTAAATGCTAGAACCTAGATTTATGTTACTTCCAGTACCAATTGTATACAAACTACATAGAGTAAAGAGGTACATGTGTGCAGAAAGCTGTGTGTATAGAGATAACATATGTCTGTAAATTGGCGCATGTGTACATAAGAAAAATTCAAACAAGTAACACTTGTATGCAATCTGGATGGAATACAGTACACCATATGAAAATCTTTAAAATAGAAAATTAGCACTATATATAATCACCACTTCACCAGCAACAAGATCCATGCATGCATACTCATTTATATTTGACACCAGAAAGTAAGAAGATCCAGTAACATCAGCGGATCAGCCCATGGAGTCGACAAGCAGCAAACACCATCACCACTTAGTACTTGACATGAAACAAATCAAGTTTAGTACATGATTTCAATTCAGCAGCAAACAACAAACATTAAGGTCTCACACTCTCACTCTCAGTTCTCAATTCTCAAGTCTCGAGTCACAAATTAAAAGCAAAAGATGATAACTAAAACAACATACATTCAACATCATTTTAGTTCAGCCATGAGTAGACGTGGATGTCACTTTGTTGGTCGACTTGCACACTTGTTTGACTTGGCCATGGAAGAAGCAACAACACCACCATTGAACTTGCGCTTTCCCTTCACCTTGTCACCAAATTCTTCAATCAACTCTACAACAAGTCAAGTATTCAATCAAATTTCATAATCTGCTAGCTATGGTGATATACTGATAGTGACAAATGCAATGTGATTTTGTTGAGATCTACTAGCTAGGTCTAGTTAATGAAGAAGTTTGTCAAGTCATGCATATAAAGTTCTCCATACATTGGTTTGGTACTGATGCATGTCATGCATATTAATATCTCTACAATAAAAAAACAAATGTATTGACAAGTTGGCTGATTTTTTTACCTTTTTCTAGCACTTCTAATTCTTCCAAGTTCTCCTTGATGTCGACCGGATCTGTTGACCTTCTCAGCCAGTCTTGCGTACAAACTAAAGCTTGCACCATAAACGGAGTTAGAGATGTCCTAAAGTCATCAAGTATGCGTCCACTTGTGCTAAAGGCAGACTCAGAAGCCACAGTTGTAATGGGGATAGCAAGAATATCACGAGCCATATTTGCCAAGATTGGAAACCTAGATGAATTCTCTTTCCACCATCCTAGGATGTCAATTTTTTTGTCAGGGTCTTCAGAGTCTTCAGCAAGGTATTTTTCAAGCTCAGATTTACTACTTGCATGTAACGCCCACGATGCGGCTATATCTCCCACGTGTCAAGGCACGACTTAGAGGCATAACCGCATAGTGGTTTTGTCGCAAGAAGGGTCATCTTCACACAATCCCATGTAATGAACAAGAATGGGATAAAGAGTTGGCTTACAATCGCCACTTCACACAATACATAAATATCATTATACATCATCCAAAATACAATCATATAGACCGACTACGGTCAAAATCCAGATGAAAATAAGACAACCCCAAATGCTAGATCCCCGATCGTCCCAACTGGGCTCCACTACTGATCATCAGGAAAAGACACATAGTAACGACCACGTTCCTCGTCGAACTCCCACTTGAGATCGACGCCATCATCTGCACTGGCATCGTCGGCACCTGCAACTGTTTTGGAAGTAACTGTGAGTCACGGGGACTCAGCAATCTCACACCCGCGAGATCAAGACTATTTAAGCTTATAGGACAAGGAGGTGCAAAGAGGTGGAGCTGCAGCAGCAAAAGCATATATGGTGGCTAACTTGCGCAAATGAGAGCGAGAAGAGAAGCAATGGAACGGACGTCATCTAGCAATGACCAAGAAGTGATCCTGAACACCTACTTACGTCATACATAACACAGACCGTGTTCACTTCCCGGACTCCGCCGAGAAGAGACCATCACGGCTACACACGCGATTGATGTATTTTAATTGGGTCAAGTGACAAGTTATCTACAACCGGACATTAACAAATTCCCATCTGCCTCATAACCGCGGGCACGGCTTTCGAAAGATAATACCCTGCAGGGGTGTCCCAACTTAGCCCATCATAAGCTTTCACGGTCAACGAAGGATAAACCTTCTCCCGGAAAGACCCGATCAGTCTCGGAATCCCGGTTTTACAAGACATCTCGACAATGGTAAAACAAGACCAGCAAAGCCGCTCGAATGTGCCGACAAATCCCGATAGGAGCTGCACATATCTCGTTCTCAGGGCACACCGGATAAGTCAAGCTACGAGTAAAACCAGACCTCGAGTTTCCCCGAGGTGGCCCCGCAGGCTGCTCGGTTCGGACCAACACTCGAAGGAGCACTGGCCCGGGGGGGGGGGGGGTTAAAATAAGATGACCCTCGGGCTCGCGAAAACCCGGGGGAAAAAGGCTTAGGTGGCAAATGGTAAAACCAAAGTTGGGCCTTGCTGGAGGAGTTTTATTCAAGGCGAACTGTCAAGGGGGTCCCATAAATCACCCGACCGTGTAAGGAACGCAAACTCAAGGAACATAATCCCGGTATAACAGTAACTAGGGCGGCAAGAGTGGAACAAAACACCAGGCATAAGGCCGAGCCTTCCACCCTTTACCAAATATATAGATGCATTAATTAAATAAGAGATATTGTGATATCCCAACATATCCATGTTCCGACAAGGAACAAACTTCAACTTCACCTGCAACTAGCAACGCTATAAGAGGGGCTGAGCAAAAGCGGTAACTTAGCCAAACAACGGTTTGCTAGGAGAGGATGGTTAGAGGCTGACATAGCTGAAATAGGAGACATGATATAGCAAGTGATAGGTAGCGAGCATGGCAACAGAACGAACAACTAGCATAGCAAAGATAGAAGTGATTTCGAGGGGTGGTCATCTTGCCTGCAAGATTCTCAGAGTTGTCGAAAGCTTGATCCTCGTAAGCGTACTCGACAGGTTCCTCGTTCACGAACTCGTCTCCCGGATCTACCCAAGACAAGAAAACAAACAAACGGAACCACAATCAACAACGAGAAATGCGCAAGCAACATGATGCAAAACATGTATGATATGCAATATATGATATGCGATGCATATGCGTGCTCCGGAAGGAAAATGATGAACATGGCAGTAACTTGGCAAACCAAGCATGCCACTGGAAAGATGAGATGATTTCGGTCGAAATCGATATAAAGATCATCGGAATCGGATGCACGGTTTGCAAATGGCAAGCGAAACAAGAATGACACTAAACTGCGATAAACAGCAAGATAGCACTTAAAATGCAACAAACAACAAAGCTACAGCACCCCAACATAGCGACAAAGCACATGGAAGTAATCTACAGAAGATCCTTGACAAAAGATGAACACTGAGCTACGGCTAGTTCACAACATATCAAGCTCAAACAAGCATGGCAAAAGTGCAAAAGATTACAGGTTCACAGACTTGGTGAAAAACTGGACATGGCAGAAAACAGCATCAGGTAGCAATGTTTAGAGCACGAAATCAACATGCTACAGGAACTTAACATAGCAAAACAAGGCATGGTAGTGTTCTACTAAATGCACATGACAAAAGTCCCTTACTGACCATTATCCAAAAAGGACCAGAAGATATGATGGCAAGCATGTAAACATAGCAAGTTTCGTTATCAGGTTTCAGACTTGGCAGAAAACAGAGCATGGCAGAAATATTAATATGTAGGCCTCTTTGTGAGCTTGATGCACTCCCTACAGAGCAATGCATGACAAACCAAGCATAACTACAGCAATATGGCATGTTTATGAAGCTATCTAAGGCAAGAACAATTGCATAGCATGTATGGGTCAACTACAATAAGTTTGGAAAAAATGCATATCATGTTAAGAATCTGCCAGAAATATTTTATAGCAAAAGTAGAGCAATATTGAGTCATGCTATGGTACTCGAAAATTGCAAACAATTGCAGGAATGGATCAATTACAACTATAGCTCCAAAACATCCTTATTGAATATCTCCAAAATATGCATGGATCTCTCTGTAGTATCAAATTTAGATGGCAACAAAATTACAGCAGACAAGGACTTAGAAAAATCCCTAAGTCCCTGAAATCAGAAATATTACGGGGCCTACTTTGCATGCTTGTGCTAGTCACCATAGAGATCACAAAAATATATGGACTATACCACTGGAAAGATGGCATGGCATACTTCAAAACACATGTAGAGCTCATGCTCAGAAGATGCACAAATTAAATGATACAAAAATGACAAATCTCCAAGTTCTGTCAAGAACCAGAGAATAACAGCAACTAGCCCTCTTCCAACGAAGATTTGAGCATCAAGATGACCTCTAATGAACATGGTGCAATTGAACAAAATGAAGAGCATCACGAGGCGAACAATTTGACATATTACACGCGCGAATCGAAGCTACATGCGCAGAGTTATAGCCTCGGGAACAGGAGCACATGCAGAGAAAATTTCATGACTTGGCAAAAACGGAGGGGGGTCTCGGGTCAACCTTTGACCAGATCGGGATCGCGGTCAACAGGAGCTCGAGCTCGCCGGCTCGGTCGATGGCGACGGCGAGGCAGGGGCAGGCGGGGCCGACCGCGGCGAGGGGGACCGGGGCCGGAGGAGGGGCCCGGCCGGAGGCGGTGGCGCCGGCGGGCGGCGGCGCCCGGAGCGGCGGACGGCGGAGGGGAGCACGGCCGGCGGCGGAGCACCCGAGGGCGGCGGCGGCGGCGAGGAAGACCGGCGGGTCGGCGGGGCCGGGCGACCGGCGGCGGCGGCGACACGCGCGGGCGCGGGCGCGCGGCGGCGGGATGGGCCGGCGGGCCCGATTTGGGCCCGGCGGGCCTGGCGCGGCGGGATCGGCGGCGGGGCGACGTGGCGCGACGCCACTGGCCGGGAGCGGCGGCGCGTTTGTCCGGCGGGCGCTGGACGCGTCCGCCCGCGGAGAGGGGAATTTAGGGTTACGGGAGACTGCGATTTCGTTTTCGGGATGCCCACCTATAAATAGGTAGAGGGAGCTAGGAGACTCCAAATGAGGTGCGGTTTTCGCCCACACGATCGTGATCGAACGACCTAGAGCATGGAAGAGAGTTTGATGGGTTTTGGGCTGGTTTTAGAGGAGGTTTTTGCTGGATATTCAAATGGACTTTGCGGATGCCCGGTTAACCGTTGGAGTACCAAACGACCTCCGAATGGAACGAAACTTGACCGGTAGTCTCCGGGTGGTATAAGAAGACCACTTGACAAGCCTCGGTCCATTCCGAGAAAGTTTGACACACGCACACGAAAGAAAACAAGAGGGGTGCACCGGAGGAGATAGGAGCGCTGGATTGGAAAACGGACAACGGGGAAAATGCTCGGATGCAAGAGACGAACACGTATGCGAATGCAAAGCACATGATGACATGATATGAAAATGCATGACATGAAAAAATACAAAACGAAAAACAAAACCCGACAACGGAGGGAAAAACATATCACATAGCCAAAAATGGCAAGAGTCGGAGTTACAAATATGGCAAGTTACAAGCGGGGTGTTACATTGCACTTCCTCCACTATTATTTTGCCTCAACCTACTTGCAATTAGTTCCTTCATCATACTTGCTCCTCCTCCTTCTATTGTTACTTGGCTAATGGCTGGTGTTGTTGGTTCTTGTGTATTCAATCTTACTCGGTATTCTTCAAACAACTCGCGAACACATTTGTTGACTGCATACCACACCTTCTCTCTAGACTCAACACCAAATATTTCCATGTTGGGGAACGTAGCAGAAATTCAAAATTTTCTACGCATCACCAAGATCAATCTATGGAGTACTCTAGCAACGAGGGGAAGGGGAGTGCATCTACATACCCTTGTAGATCGCGATGCGGAAGCCTTGCAAGAACGCAGATGAAGGAGTCGTACTCGTAGCGATTCAGATCGCGGTTGATTCCGATCTAAGCACCGAAGTACGGTGCCTCCGCGTTCAACACACGTGCAGCCCGGTGACGTCTCCCACGCCTTGATCCAGCAAGGAGAGAGGGAGAGGTTGGGCAAGACTCCGTCCAGCAGCAGCACGATGGCGTGGTGGTGATGGAGGAGCGTGGCAATCCCGCAGGGCTTCGCCAAGCACCGCGGGAGAGGAGGAGAAGGGAGAGGGGTAGGGCTGCGCCGAAAGAGAGACGTTCTCATGTGTCTTGGGCAGCCCAAACCTCAACTATATATAGGGGGGGAGGGGCTGCGCCCCCTCTAGGGTTTCCACCCCCAAGGGCTGGCGGCCAGCCCTAGATCCCATCAAGGGGGGCGGCCAAGGGGAGGAGAGGGGGGGGGGGCGCCCCACTAGATGGGCCCTAAGGCCCATCTGGACCTAGGGTTTGCCCCCTCCCACTCTCCCATGCGCCTTGGGCCTTGGTGGGGGGGCGCACCAGCCCACCTGGGGCTGGTCCCCTCCCACACTTGGCCCACGCAGCCTTCTGGGGCTGGTGGCCCCACTTGGTGGACCCCCGGGACCCTCCCGGTGGTCCCGGTACATTACCGATATCACCCGAAACTTTTCCGGTGACCGAAACAGGACTTCCCATATATAAATCTTTACCTCCGGACCATTCCGGAACTCCTCGTGACGTCCGAGATCTTATCCGGGACTCCGAACAACATTCGGTAACCACGTACATACTTTCCCTATAACCCTAGCGTCATCGAACCTTAAGTGTGTAGACCCTACGGGTTCGGGAACCATGCAGACATGACCGAGACGTTCTCCGGTCAATAACCAACAGCGGGATCTGGATACCCATGTTGGCTCCCACATGTTCCACGATGATCTCATCGGATGAACCACGATGTCGGGGATTCAATCAATCCCGTATACAATTCCCTTTGTCTATCGATATGTTACTTGCCCGAGATTCGATCGTCGGTATCCCTATACCTTGTTCAATCTCGTTACCGGCAAGTCTCTTTACTCGTTCCGTAACTCACATCATCCCGTGATCAACTCCTTGGTCACATTGTGCACATAATGATGATGTCCTACCGATTGGGCCCAGAGATACCTCTCCGTTTACACGGAGTGACAAATCCCAGTCTCGATTCGTGCCAACCCAACAGACACTTTCGGAGATACCTGTAGTGCACCTTTATAGCCACCCAGTTACGTTGTGACGTTTGGTACACCCAAAGCATTCCTACGGTATCCGGGAGTTGCACAATCTCATGGTCTAAGGAAACGATACTTGACATTAGAAAAAGCTCTGAGCAAACGAACTACACGATCTTGTGCTAGGCTTAGGATTGGGTCTTGTCCATCACATCATTCTCCTAATGATGTGATCCCGTTATCAACGACATCCAATGTCCATGGTCAGGAAACCGTAACCATCTATTGATCAACGAGCTAGTCAACTAGAGGCTTACTAGGGACATGGTGTTGTCTATGTATCCACACATGTATCTGAGTTTCCTATCAATACAATTCTAGCATGGATAATAAATGATTATCATGAACAAGGAAATATAATAATAACCAATTTATTATTGCCTCTAGGGCATATTTCCAACAGTCTCCCACTTGCACTAGAGTCAATAATCTAGTTCACATCACCATGTGATTAACACTCACAGGTCACATCACCATGTGACCAACATCCAAAGAGTTTACTAGAGTCAACAATCTAGTTCACATCACTATGTGATTAACACTCAATGAGTTCTGGTTTGATCATGTTATGCTTGTGAGAGAGGTTACTAGTCAACGGGTCTGAACCTTTCTGATCCGTGTGTGCTTTACGAATATCTATGTCATCTTGTGGATGCTACCACGCGCTATTTGGAGCCATTTCAAATAATTGCTCTACTATACGAATCCGGTTACTACTCAGAGTCATCCGGATTTGTGTCAAAGTTCACATCGACGTAACCCTTTACGACGAACTCCTTTTCACCTCCATAATCGAGAAAATTCCTTAGTCCACTAGATACTAAGGATCAGTTCGACCGCTGTCACGTGATCCATTCCCGGATCACTATTGTACCCCTTGACCAACTCATGGCAAGGCACACTTCATGTGCGGTACACAGCATAGCATACTGTAGAGCCTACGTCTAAAGCATAGGGGACGACCTTCGTCCTTTCTCTCTCTTCTGCTGTGGTCAGGTCTTGAGTCTTACTCAATACTCACACCTTGTAACACAACCAAGAACTCCTTCTTTGCTGATCTATTTTGAACTCTTTCAAAATCATGTCAAGGTGTGCGTTCTTTGAAAGTATCATCAGGCGTCTTGATCTATCTCTATAGATCTTGATGCCCAATATGAAAGCAGCTTTATCCAGGTCTTCCTTTGAAAAACTCCTTTCAAACAACCCTTTATGCTTTCCAGAAATTCTACATCATTTCGGATCAACAATATGTCATTCACATATACTTATCAGAAATGTTGTAGCGCTCCCACTCACTTTATTGTAAATACAAGTTTCTAACAAACTTTGTATAAACCCAAAAACTTTTGATCACTCCATCAAAGCATATATTCTGACTCCGAGATGCTTGCTCTAGTCCATGGAAGGATCGCTGGAGCTAGCATACCTTTTAGCATCCTTAGGATCGACAAAACCTTTCTGATTGTATCACATACAACCTTTCCTTACGAAAACTGGTAAGGAAACTTGTTTTGACATCCATCTGCCAGATTTCATAAATGCAGCTAATGCTAACATGATTCCGACGGACTTAAGCATCGCTACGGATGAGAAAATCTCATCGTAGTCAACTCCTTGAACTTGTGAAAATACTCTTTGCCACAAGTCGAGCTTCATAGACGGCAACCTTACCGTCCACGTTCGTCTTCTTCTTAAAGATCCATTTATCTCGGATTTCATGGCTTCTAACCATTTGTCGGAATATGGGCCCACCATCGCTTCTCCATAGCTCATAGGTTCATCGTTGTCCAACAACATGACTTCCAAGACAGGATCACGTACTACTCTGAAGTATTACGCATCCTCGTCGTCCTACGAGGTTTGGTAGTGACTTGATCCGAAGTTTCATGATCACCATCATAAGCTTCCACTTCAATTGGTGTAGGTGCCACCGGAACAACTTCCTGTGCCCTGCTACACACTAGTTGAAGTGACGGTTCAATAACCTTATCAAGTCTCCACCATCCTCCCACTCAATTCTTTCGAGAGAAACTTTTCCTCGAGAAAGGACCCGTTTCTAGAAGCAATTACTTTTGCTTCCAGATCTGAAATAGGAGGTACACCCAACTGTTTTGGGTATTCTATGAAGATGCATTTATCCACTTTGGGTTTGAGCTTATCAGCCTGAAACTTTTTCACATAAGCATCGCAGCCCCAAACTTTTAAGAAACGACAACTTAGGTTTCTCTAAACGGTGTCGTCTCAACGGAATTGCGTGGTGCCCCTTTTAAAGTGAATGCGGTTATCTCTAATGCCTAACCCATAAACGATAGTGGTAATTTGATAAGAGACATCATGGTATGCACCATATCCAATAGGGTGCAGTTATGATGTTCGGACACACCATCACACTATGGTGTTCCAGGCGGTATTAATTGTGAAACACTTTCCACAATGTCTTAATTGTGTGCCAAACTCGTAACTCAGATACTCATCTCTATGATCATATCACAGACATTTTATCCTCTTGTCACGACGATCTTCAACTTCACTCTGAAATTACTTGAACCTTTCAATAATTCAGACTTGTGTTTCATCAAGTAAATACACTCAGCATCTACTCAAATCATCTGTGAAGTAAGAACATAACGATATCCACTGCATGCCTCAGCACTCATTGGACTGCATACATCAAAATGTATTACTTCCAATAAGTTGCTCTCTTGTTCCATCTTACTGAAAACGAGGACTTTCAGTCATCTTGCCCATGTGGTATGATTTGCATGTCTCAAGTGATTCAAAATCAAGTGAGTCCAAACGATCCATCTGCATGGAGTTTCTTCATGCATATATACCAATAGACATGGTTCGCATGTCTCAATCTTTTCAAAAACGAGTGAGTCCAAAGATCCATCTACATGGAGCTTCTTCATGCGTTCTATACCAATATGACTCAAATGGCAGTGCCACAAGTATGTGGAACTATCATTACTATTTTATATCTTTTGGCACGAACATGTGTATCACTACGATCGAGATTCATTTTAGGTGCAAGACCATTGAAGGTATTATTCAAATAAACAGAGTAACCATTATTCTCCTTAAATGAATAACCGTATTGCGATAAACATAATCCAATCATGCTCAACGCAAACACCAAATCTCGATGGTAGAGGGAGCATGCGATGCTTGATCACATCAACCTTGGAAACACTTCCAACACATATCGTCATCTCACCTTTAGCTAGTCTCCGTTTATTCCACGGCTTTTATTTCGAGTTACTAACACTTAGCAACCGAACCGGTATCTAATACCCTAGTGCTGCTAGGAGTACTAGTAAAGTACACATTCATATAACGTATATCCAATATACTTCTGTCGACCTTGCCCGCCTTCTCATCTACCAAGTATCTAGGGTAGTACTGCTTCAGTGACCGTTCCCCTTATTACAGAAGCACTTAGTCTCCGGTTTGGGTTCAACCTTGGGATTCTTCACTAGAGCAGCAAACGATTTGCTGTTTCATGAAGTATCCCTTTTGCCCTTGCCCTTCTAGAAACTAGTGGTTTTACTAACCATCAACAATTGATGCTCCTTCTTGATTTCTACTTCCGCGGTGTCAAACATCGCGAATGGCTCAAGGATCATCATAACTATCCCTGATATGTTATAGTTCATCACGAACCTCTACTAGGTTGGTGGCAGTGACTATGGAGAACCATCACTATCTCATCTGGAAGATCAACTCCCACTCGATTCAAGTGATTGTAGTACTCAGACAATCTGAGCACATGCTCAACAATTGAGTTTTTCTCCCTTAGTTTGCAGGCTTAAGAAATTCGTCAGAGGTCTCACACCTCTTGACGTGGGCACTAGTCTGAAATCCCAATTTCAGTCTTCGGAACATCTCATATGTTCTGCGATGTTTCAAAACCGTCTTTGGTGCCACAATTCTAAACCGTTAGCAATACGCACTGAACTATCACGTAGTCATCAAAACGTGTGTGTCAGATGTTTCGCAACATCTACAGACGACGCTGAGGTTCAACACACCGAGCGATGCATTAAGGACATAAGCCTTCTGTGCAGCAATGAGGACAATCCTCAGTTTACGGACCCAGTCCGCATAATTGCTACCACCAACTTTCAACTAAATTTTCTCTAGGAACATATCTTAAACAGTAGAACTAAAGCGTATGACATAATTTGCAAAGACCTTTTGACTATGTTTATGATAATTAAGTTCATCTGATTAATGAACTCCCACTCAGATAGACATCCCTCTAGTCATCTAAGTGATACATGATCCGAGTCAAACTAGGCCGTGTCCGATCATCACGTGAGACGGACTAGTCATCATCGGTGAACATCTCCATGTTGATCGTATCTACTATACGACTCATGTTTGACCTTTCGGTCTCTTGTGTTCCGAGGCCATGTCTGTACATGCTAGGCTCGTCAAGTCAACCTAAGTGTTTCGCATGTGTTTCGAGGCCATGTCTGTACATGCTAGGCTCGTCAACACCCGTTGTATTCGAACGTTAGAATCTATCACACCGGTCATCACGTGGTGCTTCGAAACAACGAACCTTCGCAACGGTGCACAGTTAGGGGGAACACGTCTCTTGAAATTATTATAAGAGATCATCTTACTTACTACCGTCGTTCTAAGCAAATAAGATGCATAACATGATAAACATCACATGCAATCAAATAGTGACATGATATGGCCAATATCATTTTGCTCCTTTGATCTCCATCTTCGGGGCACCATGATCATCTTTGTCACCGGCATGACACCATGATCTCCATCATTGTGTCTTCATGAAGTTGTCACGCCAACGATTACTTCTACTTCTATGGCTAACGCGCTTAGCAATAAAGTAAAGTAATTTACATGGCGTTATTCAATGACACGCAGGTCATACAAAAAATAAAGACAACTCCTATGGCTCCTGCCGGTTGTCATATTCATCGACATGCAAGTCGTGATTCCTATTACAAGAATATGATCAATCTCATACATCACATATATCATTCATCACATCTTCTGGCCATATCACATCACATAGCACATGCTGCAAAAACAAGTTAGACGTCCTCTAATTGTTGTTGCAAGTTTTTACGTGGCTTGTATAGGTTTCTAGCAAGAACGTTTCTTACCTACGTAAAACCACAACGTGATATGCCAATTTCTATTTACCCTTCATAAGGACCCTTTTCATCGAATCCGTTCCGACTAAAGTGGGAGAGACAGACACCCGCTAGCCACCTTATGCAACTAGTGCATGTCAGTCGGTGGAACCTGTCTCACGTAAGCGTACGTGTAAGGTCGGTCCGGGCCGCTTCATCCCACAATGCCGCCGAAACAAGATAAGACTAGTAGCGGCAAGAAGAATTGACAACATCGACGCCCACAACTACTTTGTGTTCTACTCGTGCATAGAAACTACGCATAGACCTAGCTCATGATGCCACTGTTGGGGAACGTAGCAGAAATTCAAAATTTTCTACGCATCACCAAGATCAATCTATGGAGTACTCTAGCAATGAGGGGAAGGGGAGTGCATCTACATACCCTTGTAGATCGCGATGCGGAAGCGTTGCAAGAACACGGATGAAGGAGTCATACTCGTAGCGATTCAGATCGCGGTTGTTTCCGATCTAAGCACCGAAGAACGGTGCCTCCGTGTTCAACACACGTGTAGCCCTCCCACGCCTTGATCCAGCAAGGAGAGAGGGAGAGGTTGGGGAAGACTCCGTCCAGCAGCAGCACGACGGCGTGGTGGTGATGGAGGAGCGTGGCAATCCCGCAGGGCTTCGCCAAGCACCGCGGGATAGGAGGAGAAGGGAGAGGGGTAGGGCTGCGCCGAAAGAGAGACGTTCTCATGTGCCTTGGGCAGCCCAAACCTCAACTATATATAGGGGGGGAGGGGCTGCGCCCCCTCTAGGGTTTCCACCCCCAAGGGCTGGCGGCCAGCCCTATATCCCATCAAGGGGGCGGCCAAGGGGAGGAGTGGGGGGGGGGCGCCCCACTAGATGGGCCCTAAGGCCCATCTGGACCTAAGGTTTGCCCCCTCCCACTCTCCCATGCGCCTTGGGCCTTGGTGGGGGGGGGGCGCACCAGCCCACCTGGGGCTGGTCCCCTCCCACACTTGGCCCATGCAGCCTTCTGGGGCTGGTGGCCCCACTTGGTGGACCCCCGGGACCCTCCCGGTGGTCCCGGTACATTACCGATATCACCCGAAACTTTTCCGGTGACCAAAACAGGACTTCCCATATATAAATCTTTACCTCCGGACCATTCCGAACTCCTCGTGACGTCCGGGATCTCATCCGGGACTCCGAACAACATTCGGTAACCACGTACATACTTTCCCTATAACCCTAGCGTCATCGAACCTTAAGTGTGTAGACCCTACGGGTTCGGGAACCATGCAGACATGACCGAGACGTTCTCCGGTCAATAACCAACAGCGGGATCTGGATACCCATGTTGGCTCCCACATGTTCCACGATGATCTCATCGGATGAACCACGATGTCGGGGATTCAATCAATCCCGTATACAATTCCCTTTGTCTATCGATATGTTACTTGCCCGAGATTCGATCGTCGGTATCCCTATACCTTGTTCAATCTCGTTACCGGCAAGTCTCTTTACTCATTCCGTAACTCACATCATCCCATGATCAACTCCTTGGTCACATTGTGCACATAATGATGATGTCCTACCGAGTGGGCCCAGAGATACCTCTCCGTTTACACGGAGTGACAAATCCCAGTCTCGATTCGTGCCAACCCAACAGACACTTTCGGAGATACCTGTAGTGCACCTTTATAGCCACCCAGTTACGTTGTGACGTTTGGTACACCCAAAGCATTCCTACGGTATCCGGGAGTTGCACAATCTCATGGTCTAAGGAAACGATACTTGACATTAGAAAAAGCTCTGAGCAAACGAACTACACGATCTTGTGCTAGGCTTAGGATTGGGTCTTGTCCATCACATCATTCTCCTAATGATGTGATCCCGTTATCAACGACATCCAATGTCCATGGTCAGGAAACCGTAACTATCTATTGATCAACGAGCTAGTCAACTAGAGGCTTACTAGGGACATGGTGTTGTCTATGTATCCACACATGTATCTGAGTTTCCTATCAATACAATTCTAGCATGGATAATAAACGTTTATCATGAACAAGGAAATATAATAATAACCAATTTATTATTGCCTCTAGGGCATATTTCCAACATTCCAAAGTAGTGAGCCTAGTGAAATCAGAAAGCTTATACCTTGGATCAAGAGCTGCAGCAATAAAAATGAGCAAGTTGAGATTTTCCTTCTCCTTCTCCTCCTTCTCCTTCTTCTTCCCTTTCCCTCTTTCATTTACAATAGGACCCTTATCCTTCACCTTTTCATTCTCATGCCAAGACCCCCAGTATTTGTCAAACTTTTCTTTTATCCTCTCTGCCATAGGTTTTTGCAAAGGATCTGTACTGCTCATCCAATTTTGAACCAATATGTGTATATTGCCAACCTCGAAAAGAAAGTTGTTGGAAGTGACATGAAGTGAGGATGACACACGAATAGTAAGATCATAAAAATGAGCAAGAAAGGCAGCCATTTTCCTAGCATTTTACCAATCCATTTCATCTGGATACCCAAATCCTCCTTTTTCTTCAGACAAGTCCAACGCATACAATGGGTCATCCTCACAGTACCTTGTAAACACCTTCGCGTAGGTGATGGCAGCCTTCAACATTATGTAAGTTGAGTTCCACCGAGTGCATACATCTAGGTTCAAGAATGCTTTGCTCTTAACTTTTTCTTCCAATGCTAGCTCTTTGAATTTTACCAACCGAGAAGTCCCATTCTTGATGTATCGCACAGCAGCTCGGACACGTTTGATTGAAAGTTCAACTTCTTTTAGGCCATCTTGTACAATAAGGTTGACAATATGTGCCGCACATCTCATATGCAAAAACTTTCCAGCAGCTATGCTAGTTTTGGCCTCAACCATTCACTTTCTCAAGTGAACAATGCAGCCATCATTATTGCTTGCATTATCCACGGTGACTGTCATAACTCTCTCTAGCCCCCATTCCATCAAACATCTCTGCAAGTTCTTCCCAAGATCCTTCCCTTTGTGGCCCTTCACCATAATGAAATTAATAATCTTCTTATGATACTTCCACTCTTCATCAACAAAGTGTGCAGTCACTACCATATAGCCATCTTGCTGCTGAGAAGTCCAACAATCAGTGGTTACACACACACTTCCACAATTCTCTTTGAAAAACTTTTTCAACTTGCATTTCTCATCTAGATAGATTTTGACAGTGTCCCTAGTACAAGTTCTTCTTGATGGTGGAGTAAAGCGGGGGCAAGCGATTGAAATGAACTTTCTGAATCCAGATTTCTCACCAAATGCAAAAGGCAGTTCATCCTCTATGACCATCACAGCAAATGCCTTCCTAACTTTTTCTGCATCATATCTCCAAGTATTAATGCCATCTCCTGGAGTTGCTTGCAAAGTGGTCTGATTTGGATCCATTTTCTTATTCGGACTGCGCTTGCATGTACCAAAGTGCCTGCGCATTGCTGTTGTTCCATTGATTGATGTAGTAGCTTGAATTGGTCGGTCACAATACTTGCATTTTCCTTCCTTTACTAACCCCTTGTTATCAAAAACTTTGGTAAAATGCTCCCAGATTTGTGATCTTGACGCCATTTGCTTCCGTCCTTTTGGCTTGTCATCTTGAGCAGCTTCTGGATTGGCACCTTCACCAACTTTTGCTTCGGCATCTTCATCTTCAATGATGCTACGTAAGAATGATTCGTCTCCTGCTTCTGCAGCCGCTGCTTCTGCATCTGCTTCTGCATCTACCTCTGCATCTACACTCATAAATGCATCATCTTTGTCCTTCAATCCCTCATCATGTTCAGATTCCAGTATAGAAAGCATCTACAAAAAAACATGTTACTCGTTACTGAACCATTTCTTCATCTAATGGTACACAGGAACATACAAACTAACAAAAAGATACTACTTATAGCCTAGTTAGTACATAAAGCAGCATGGCACGAATCTGTCGTGAATATATACAAGCCAAAAAAAGGCAAGCCACTATATCAACCTTAATTTGAACATCACAGAACTTGAACAATATAATTGATTCACATAAAAGAATGACAATCTAGACATCACATATGCACATAGAGAGATGAAGTATCTTGCTCGCCTTCAGGATTCAGCTGCAAGGTACAACACCGGAAGAACAGCAGGCGATGACCCAGCACCAACCTCGAAGAGGACGAGAGGTGGTGATGAACTGCAGCAGCCAGGAGATGGAGCATCGTCGGCGGATGTCCCCGTCACTGGCAGTGGAGCGACGAAAGAGGGTCGGGCTTGGCGGCGCGACGCAAGGGGCACGGTGGTCGCGGATGGTGGTCGGCTCGTCGTCACCGGTCAGGGCAGCAGCTCAGGGCGCCGGTCCTCGTCGCTCATCGGTCAGAGGCGCGCGGCGCTCCTCGGTCACGGCTGACGGCTCACGGCATCACGCCACCGTGAGGGACGGCGGCTAGGGTTCGTGGTGGGAGAGAAAAGAGGAATTGTGCAAAAGTGGGCGGCGGCTAGGTTCTGTGAATCGATTGCATCGTGAGGTGATGACGAGGTGTGTTTGTGTGTTATCTCGCTTGTGACCTTGGGCTGGCCAGATGGGCTTTTCTAAATTCGGTCTATACGGGCTATTCGGTCCACAACATCAGATGACCGATCAGACCGTAACTAGTTCGGTCATACAGTAGTGCATACCGTTTTTTATTCGGTCTTATTTAGTTCGGTCATTTCGGGTTCGGTCTCGGTCTTTTCGGGTTTGGTCTTCGGTCTTCGGTTTTTATGCCCGGGGCGAGGTGCTGGCATGTTCTTCAATTGGCTGAGCAGATGCTTCAGCCTGAGGAATTTCCTGTTGCGATGGGGCTGCAACATTGGAGGTGAACATCTTAGTCAGTTTAACAACCTGACCTTGGCTCCTTTCCAATCAGCATAGTAAGCATTGAAATCATCGCTGAGGACTTTGATTTCAGACTGGATCTTCACAAGTTCATCAGTTGTCATAGAGACAACATTGTTCTTCAGGAATTTCTCCTTCCTGTACTGTGCTTTCTTGAGCTGCCTGGCCTTCTCAAATTTCCATTTTTTTTCTTGGATGAAGGCAGTCAGCATATGACTTTGGCCAGGAGTCAGCTTGAAGTCAGGCATAGGAGTGTTTGGGTCCTTGTGCTAGAGATCAATGTAATCGAGGATCAACTTTGGATCCAAAAGCAGAGGCACATTTGTGCCCTTGGCTCTAGCGGCCCTGACTTGCCTATCTCTGATGATTTCAGCAAGTTCTTCATCATCAGCTTCGTCTTCTTCAGACGGCACTTGGAAGGCGACCTGCTCCTTGTGAGGACTTGGGTAAGAGCCTCGTCCAACAGTGGTCTTAGTCTTCAGCAGAGAGGGTCCTGTTGAAGAATTTGGTGCAGCTGAGGAACTAGCTGAAGCTCCTGAGGCAATAGAGAAGCCTGTAGTCCTTTGGCACGTGGCAAGATGCACAGGTGCTGAGGATTTGGTCGGAGCAGCTGAGGACTTTGGAGGGGCAGGAGCAGCGTGAGGAATTTGCCGTGAGGACATTGACGGTGAAGCACTTGGCTTAGCGCAGGCTTCTTTGCCATGGATTTCTTTGGCTTGACAGCAGAGGCCTCAGCAGAGGCAGCAGCAGCAGCAGAGTCCTCGCTGAATTTCCTCACTGCATCTTTTGCTTGTTTGGCCAACTTGGCCTGGCGCTTGGCCCATTCTTCAGGATAATCTTCACCACGCTTGAGGCTGGTGAGATCAGCTTCTTGGCCAGGTGCCAACGGAGGTCTTGAGCATGGAGGATTGAGTGCGAATTTCTTCATGTACTTGGGAGTCACATATCTGTACTCCCTCCACTCTCTTGCCCATCTCCTCTCTATCTTCTGAATGCACACCTTGCGCTGATTTTTATCTTCCTCAGGGGGTGTGCAGTACCCAGCATAGATGTCCTCAGGGATTTCAAATGCAGTGTTGATCTCAGGCCTCTTTCCTCATTTCTGTGGCTTCTTTCCATCAGCCATTTTCTTCAGATGAGGAATTTGGACAATTGAATTTTCTGAAGAAGTATGCAACTTTTCTTCGAGGAACGCTGCAAATGAGTTAAGTTGATGAGAACCTACTGATTCAACTGCGAACATGAGTACCTGTGAACAGAGTATAGTTGCGAGGAATTTGGAGAGGTCATATGCGTTCTCAGAAGGTTTTTCAAAAAGAACAAGTTTGAGGAATTTGACCAGGCGAGTCTTGAAGAATTTCACTAAGCATTCTTAGTCTTAGGTTCCAGAGTTGTACAGATCAGAAATCCGCACAATTGAGGAATCTTGAATAGAAATTATAGCTTAGAGAAATGAATCAAGATCAGATGACATGTGAGGTGTTTAGTGTGTGAAGATTTTGTAGAAATCATTTGAATCAAAGAGGGCAGTAAAAGTAACTTTTAATTACCCTGAACGAAGAACACGACGAACTGTGAGGTGGAGAAGTGAAGTTCGTCTGTGCAGATCTTCCACGCCCTAACTCGGCGGAGGAAGACGGCTACGGCGGCGGTGCAGTGAAGATTTCCGTGGCCGGCGCGAGTATGACGGCGACGAGGTCGAGGCAGTGAAGCTCTTCCTCACCGGCGATGATGAAGTAGTGGCGGCGCTAGGGTTTGAGAAGCTCGAGCTGGAGAGAGGTCGAGCGGAGTAAAGGAAGTGAGGAAGGGGAGAGGGGGTATTTATAGCCACGGTGAAAAACTGTTCGCCCGAAGAAATTGGACGAACGTGCCCCTGACCCTTCTCATTCGCTTGACATGTGTCACCCACGTACTGAGAAGTGGAGATCGTGTTAGATCGTGGGTGAATAGATAAGTATTCGTGGGATGCGGAACGGTTTGAGCGGCAAAGCCGAAAATTTTGATAAGATAAGTTAAAAGTTCCGTTTGCAAATTCTTCAGCTGACAAGGACACAGTGAAGATTTTGAACGAGTTTCAAATAGAACGCACATGAAGAATTTGTGAATAGATTGGGTTGAGTATAGCATAGAGGGGGAAGAGTCCGATCACATTCACTTAGCAGAAAAAAATGACTTGAAGAAATAGCAATAAGTGAATGCTGTAGAGGACATAAACTCTTATATATATATATATATATATATATATATATATATATAGCCAATGAAGAAAAATGATGGAAACAGTGAAGATTTTGAAGAACTGAGGAATTTCAAAACTGCGGAAAAACTCAAATTGAAGATTTTCAACTTTTGGTGGTGGCGTGACCCACCGTATAAGAATGATGATTTCAGACACCGCGTACAATTGTCGTAGGGTTCTGAGAATCAAATTCTTCGTTAATTTCTTCACACTTAGAGTGTTATTCTTCATTGATTGAAGAAAAACGTTTCTTCATGTGTTGCACATCTAAGTCATCAATTTTACATAAGTGTTAGGATGAGTGTCCTTTTCAAAGAACATTCGAAGATTCTAGGATATTTAGCTCACACCGCAACTTGCTAAATCTCTTCTCATCCAAGGGCTTAGTGAAGATATCGGCTAGCTGTTCTTCAGTCTTCACATGCTCAATAGAAATGTCGCCCTTCAACACATGATCGCGAAGAAAATGATGACGAATCTGAATGTGCTTTGTCTTCAAGTGCTGAACTGGGTTGTGAGCAATCTTGATGGCACTCTCATTGTCACAGAAGATAGGCACATTCTTCACGTTGACGCCGTAGTCCTTGAGAGTTTGCTTCATCCACAGCAATTTTGCACAGCAAGAACCAGCAGCAATGTACTCAACTTCAGCAGTAGACAGTGATACACAGTTCTGTTTCTTCGAGGACCAACAGACCAAAGATCGTCCGAGGAAATGAGATGTACCAGATGTTGACTTGCGGCCCACACGATCACCGGCATAGTCAGAGTCAGAATATCCAATGAGATCAAAAACTGAGCCCTTGGGGTACCATAATCCAAGTGTTGGGGTGTGAGCTAGATATCGAAGAATATGTTTCACAGCCTTATGGTAAGATTCCTTCGGTGTAGCTTGAAATCAGGCACACATGCAAACACTAAGCATAATATCTGGCCTAGATGCACATAAATACAATAAAGAACCAATCATGGAGCGGTATACCTTTTGATCGAAATCAATACCATTTTCATCAGTGCACAGATGGCCATTTGTGGGCATCGGAATTTTGACGCCTTTGCAATCTTGCATGCCAAATTTCCTCAGTACATCCTTGAGGTATTTCTCCTGAGATATGAATATGCCATTGCGCTGTTGACGAATTTGAAGACCTAAGAATTTCAACTCTCCCATCATAGACATTTGATATTCTTCACTCATTATATAGGCAAATTCATCACTATAACGTTGGTCAGTACAGCCAAAGATAATATCATCAACATATATTTGGCACACAAATAATTCATCATCATAAGATTTAGTGAAAAGAGTAGGGTTGAGTGAACCGGGTTTGAAGCCTTTCTTCATGAGGAATTCCTTCAAAGTATCATACCATGCCCGAGGGGCCTGCTTGAGGCCATAGAGGGCCTTATTGAGTCTGAAGACTTTGTCAGGATGCTTTGGATCTTCAGAACCTGGGGGTTGAGCAACATATACTTCTTCCTCAAGCTTACCATTGAGGAATGCACTTTTCACATCCATTTGATATAAAGTGATATCATGCTGGTTAGCATAAGCAAGTAATATGCGAATAGCTTCAAGTCTAGCAACACGTGCAAAAGTTTCATCGAAATCAATTCCTTCAACCTGTGTGTAGCCTTGAGCTACAAGCCTTGCCTTATTCCTCACCACAAGGCCATTTTCATCTTGCTTGTTGCGGTAGATCTACTTTGTGCCAATGATATTGTGTTTGCGAGGATCTGGACGTTTAACTAGTTCCCAAACGTTGTTGAGTTCGAATTGATGTAATTCTTCTTGCATGGCCTGAATCCACTCAGGCTCCAGGAATGCTTCATCTACCTTAGTGGGCTCTGTGATAGAGACAAAAGCATAGTGCCCACAAAAGTTAGATAAATGTGAAGCTTTTGAGCGTGTGAGAGGACCTGGTGCTTCAATGTCATCGATGATCTTTTCAACTTGCACTTCTTTTGCAACGCGAGGGTGAGTTGGTTGTCATCGAGGAATTTGATCAGCATTTTCTTCAGCACCATTTTCTTTAGCATTTTCTTCAGGTGCATTAGCTCGACGTTCTTCACGTCCTGGAATGAATTCTTCAGCAGATTCTTTGGTAGGAATGACATCCTCAGTAGCCTTGAACTTGATAGATTCCTCAGGTGCTGGTTCATCTATCACAAAAGGTAGGTGCTCTCTTTGTGAGCCATTAGTTTCATCGAACCGCACATCTACAGTTTCAGCAACCTTGTGAAGAACGTTGTTGAAGACTCTGTAGGTGTGCGAGTCCTTTCCGTAACCAAGCATAAAACCTTCATGTGCTTTCGGTGCAAATTTAGCATTGTGATGAGGATCTCTAATCCAACATTTAGCACCGAAGACTTTGAAATAACTCACATTGGGTTTCTTGTCAGTGAGGAGTTCATAGGCAGTCTTCTTGAAGAATTTGTGAAGATATACCCTGTTGATGATGTGGCACGCAGTATAAATTGCCTCAATCCAGAAGTGACGAGGCGTCTTGTACTCGTCAAGCATAGTGCGAGCCATCTCAACAAGAGTTCTGTTCTTGTGCTCCACGACGCCATTCTGCTAAGGAGTGTAAGGAGCAGATAACTCATGAGTAATGCCAAGTTCATCAAGATAGTCATCAAGACCAGAATTCTTGAACTCAGTTCCATTGTCACTTCTGATGTGCTTGATCTTCACACCAAAGTTGGTTGAAGCCCTTGAGGAAAATCGTTTGAAGACTTCCTGCACTTCATGTTTGTAAGTGACAATATGTACCCATGTGTAACGAGAGTAATCATCAACAATAACAAAGCCATAGAGAGATGCGTCATTTGTGACTGCAGAGTAATGGTTAGGACCGAAGAGATCCATATGAAGCAATTCAAATGGTCGAGTAGTGGTCATGATAGTCTTCGCTGGATGCTTAGCCTTGGTCATCTTTCCAGCTTCACAAGCTCCACACAAGTGATCCTTGAGGAATTTGACATTCTCAATGCCAATGACATGCTTCTTCTTCGCAAGCGTGTGCAAATTCCTCATGCCTGCATGACCAAGTCGTCGATGCCATAGCCAGCCTTCTGAAGCTTTTGCAAGTAGGCACATGGCTGGTTGCGGTCCTGTAGAGAAATCAACAATATACAAGTCTCCTCTCCTAAAGCCTTTGAAGACTTTGGAATTGTCAGCTTCCATAACCACAACACAATGATACTTGCCAAAGACAACAACCATATCAAGATCACAAAGCATTGAGACAGGCATGAGGTTGTATCCTAAGGACTCGACAAGCATGACTTTGTCCATGTGTCGATCCTTTGTGATCGCAACCTTACCTAGACCCAATACCTGACTTTTGCCTTTGTCAGCGAAGATGATATGCTTCAGATGCGATGGTGATAAGGGAGCATCCATCAATAGATTCTTGTCACTAGTCATGTGATTTGTACATCCACTATCGAGGACCCACTCAGTGGCTTTGGGTTGATCATCCTGTAGATGAATTAGTGCAGCTTACGAACTTCATATACTTCATCAATGAAGAATATGACATCACAATTAATCAGACCAATTTCATCAAGCAATGCAATAGTTAAAGCAGTATGAGGACGTGAGAAATGAAAGTTCATTTCTTCATGATTAGCCTGCGTCCTTTCAGGCATTTTTCAGGTCTCCAGCAAATTCTTCAGACGTTTAAGTACGTTTGGAGACCTGACCCTGCATAAAAGATTAGTTCTTTTTCTTCACCACCCACATCTGAAGGGGTGGCAAAGAGTTCATCACTCTGCGAGCTCCATACGAGAAAGGTGGCATAGAAGCCAATCCATTTCGTTTCACATAAGAGGAGTTAGGGTAAGCATATGAATAAGCAGAGAAATTCTTCGAGGACTTATGAACATAATGATTAGAAGAATAATGCTCATATTCATAGCCCTTAGCTCTTCCCTGCGAAACAGAGTTGTTAGCACGATGATGTTCATATGAGGACTTTGATCCTCTTGAGGAATATGATCCACGTGAGGAATTCGATCCGTATGAGGACTTGGATCCATATGAAGAGTTTGGTCCATATGAAGAATTTGATCTGGGGTTCCTATTCTTCACAGGGGGTGTCATGAGGACATTCACCTGAAGACTTTCAAGGCACCTTTTGGGAACCCAGATTTTCTTCATAGGAGAACCGTTCCTGCAGTTAGTGCCAACATATCTAGCAAATACTTCACCATTCTGATTTTTAAACAGTTTATAGTTGGAGTCAAGTGACTCATCGGAAGAATGAGAAGATTCACATGTAAAGCCAGATAAATTAGATGGATCAACTGGAGGTCCCTTTGCAGCAACCCATGAGGTTTTGGGGTATTGCTCAGGCTTCCAATATGTACCATCAGCATTGAGTTTCCTCTCAAAGGCAATACCCTCTTTCCTGGGGTTCCTGTTGAGGATCTGCTTTTTGAGCACATCACAAAGAGTCTGATGCCCTTTGAGGCTTTTGTACATGCCTGTCATGTACAGTTTCTTCAGCCCTGCATCATCAGTGATACTAGCAATGTCCTCAGATGAGGAATTAGTGATAGCAGAGGCAGGTGAGGAATTTGTAGCATTAGAAGCATTTGAACATTCAGGTGAAGAATTAGCAGATTCACGTTCAATGCATTTCAAACATGGAGGAACAAATTCTTCCTGAGCAGCGCTGATTTGTTGAGCAAGTAATGAATCGCGCTCCTTCTGAAGATCTTCATAACTCACTCTTAGCTTCTCAAGATCTTGCTTTCTTTGAAGAAATTCATAAGAAAGCTTCTCATGATCAGATAAGAGAGTGTTATGATGAGCTTGAAGGTTGTCAAACCTAGTCTGAAGTCTCTGAAGATTTTCAGTCAAGGTTTTAGTGCGATCCATTTCTTCACCCAACATATCATCACTTTTGTCTAGCATGTTTTGAACCTTTTCAAAAGCCCTTTGTTGTTTCACAGCAATCTTAGCAAGTTTAGAGTAGCTGGGCTTGAGGTTTTCATCAGATTCATTCTCACTAGATTCAGAGGAGGTATATTTGAGTACCTTGGCACCCTTTGCCATGAAGCAATAGGTGGGAGCGTAGTCATCATTGCCTTCATTAGCCTTGTTGGTGAAGCCATTTTCTTCAGAGTTGAAGATAGACTTGCTGACGAATGCAGTAGCGAGAGCTAGACTCGCTACTCCAGACTCAGACTCCTCAGATGCCTCCTCTTCCTCATGTTCCTCAGATTCAGCTTCAGAGTCCATTTCCTTGCCAATGAATGGCCGAGCCTTCTTGGAGCTGCTCTTCTTGTGAGATGAAGACTTTGAGGATTTTGATGATGAAGATTTTGAGGATTTCTTCTTTTTCTTCGCATCATCAGAACTGTAATCCTTGTATTTCTTCTTCTTTGATTCCTTTTCCCACCGAGGACACTCTTGAATGTAGTGTCCAGGTTTCTTGCATTTGTGACAAAGCCTCTTCTTGTAGTCACTGGATGAGGAATCATTGCTCCTTGAGAATCTTCCAAAGCGACCACGTCTTGAGAACTTTTGAAATTTTTTCATGAGCAGTGCTAGTTCCTGGCTTAGTTCTTCAGGATCACCAAGGCTGCTGCCAGAGTCTTCATCTTCAGACTCAGAAACTGCCTTGGCCTTTAGTGCACGTGATCTGCCATAGCTCGAACCATAGAGGTCTCTCTTTTCAGCAAGCTGGAACTCATGAGTATTTAGCCTTTCGAGGAAATCAGCGGGGTCCAGTGACTTGTAATCAGCACGTTCTTGTATCATCAATGCCAGAGTATCAAATGAGGAATCAAGCGATCTAAAAAATTTCTTCACCACCTCATGGTCGGTGATGTCAGTGGCACCAAGCGCTTGAAGCTCATTTGAGATGTCAGTGAGGCGATCGAAGGTTTGTTGAACATTTTCATTGTCGAGTCTTTTGAAGCGGTTGAAGAGATTGCGAAGATCATCAACTCGAGAGTCACGCTGAGTTGAGACTCCTTCATTCACTTTGGACAGCCTATCCCAGATAAGCTTAGTAGTTTCCAAAGCACTCACTCTTCCATACTGTTCTTTGCTCAGATGGCCACATATGATATTCTTCGCTTGAGAATCGAGTTGCTTGAATCTCTTCACATCGGTAGCATTCAGTGAGGGTGAGACAGAGGGAACACCATTTCCACAACATGCCAGAGATCGTTATCAATTGCCTCAAGATGCATTCGCATCTTATTCTTCCAGTAGGGGTAGTCCGTCCCATCAAAGGTAGGACACCCAGCAGAGACCTTGATCATACCTGCGGTCGACATAACTAAAACTCCAGGCGGTTAAACCAAAATCACACAGAACAAGGGAGTACCTTGCTCTGATACCAAATGAAAGTGCGTTATCGACTAGAGGGGGGTGAATAGCCGATTTTTATGAATTCTTCACTGAGGAATTTGCCAATGAGGAAATTCCTTAGCGAAGAACTACTTGCAGCGGAATAAGTACTCAAAAGTATGCATAGCAAAACACAAGCATGATCATCATGATGAAATGAAGACAAGCACATAGTACAGAAGCGTAAACATAGGATAGCACAAGATGAAGACAAACAGACTGAAGAAATTGAACTGAGGAAATTGAGAAAGTCTTCAGTCAAAGTCTTCAAACACAGATATGAACAAGTGCACAACACAGTTATGAGGAAATGAAAGAGTTGAGGAAATAGAACCAGTAAGCTTGGTGAAGACAATGATTTGGTAGACCAGTTCCAACTGCTGTCTCAATTGTACGTCTGGTTGGAGCGGCTAGGTATTTAAACCTGAGGACACACAGTCCCGGACACACAGTCCTCACCGTATTCTCCTTGAGCTAAGGTCACACAGACCTCGCCCAATCACTCGTGGTAAGTCTTCAGGTGACTTCCAAACCTTCACAGACTCGGTCACTCGGCGATCCACAATTTCCTCTTGGATGCTCTAGACCATGACGCCTAACTGTCTAGAAGAAGCACAGTCTTCAGAGGTAACAAGCGTCGAATCCACACAAGATCAATCTCTTCAGTGATGCTCAATCACTTTGGGTTTGTGGGTGTTTAGGTTTGGGTTTTCCTCACTTGATGATTTTCGCTCAAAGTCCTCGGAGGATGGGATGCTCTCAAATGACAAGTGTCAGTTTCTCTCGGAGCAGCCAACCAGCTAGTGGTTGTAGGGGGCGGCTATTTATAGCCTAGGGAGCAGCCCGACATGATAAGACATAAATGCCCTTCAATGATATGACCGTTAGGTGGGTAGATATTTTGGAACAGCTGGCGCATAACACAGCAACGGTCGGAAATTTGAGTATCAAATTTCTCAGGGCTATCATGTTCCTCACCGTGTAGGCAATCCGCACTGGCGAATTCCTAACTCCTTAGTCAGAACAAATTCCTCAGAGACCAGAAGGACTTCGTCTCTGTCACTGAAGAAATTGACTAAACTGTATGAGATTTCCAATGGCTTCACTCGAAGGGATTGGTAGGTGTAGGATTTTGAGTTGAGCATCACATGGAAATTTTTCCTTAGTATTTCCTCAACCCCCTTTTACAGTACGGTGTTTCCTATGACTCAAGAAAGAGAAAATGGAACTACGAAAACAAAAGTCTTCACGCTTCATGTTCCTCAAATGAATACCAAGTCTTCAAGGTCACACCAATTTCTTCACTTTCAAAGTCTTCCGAAAGTCTTCAGAAATCCAAAGTCTTCAGTCGAAGAACTTCATTTTTAGGGGTCGACTTTCTCTGTAAATATCAAACTCCTCATAGACTTATAGACCTGTGTACACTCATAAACACATTAGTCCCTTAACCTATAAGTCTTCAATACACCAAAATCACTAAGGGCACTAGATGCACTTACAAAATGGCATTTTTCAAAGTTTGGAAATTGCAGTGGCATTTCTCAGAAACACCAGATTTGGAGTGGCATTTATCAAATTAACCCAAAACAAAAATAACTGGGCGAGCTGCTGGGTCCCTGGTGTTAGCCGCTCGTTGTGCAATTCTCTCGTTTATTGACTACGTTGACAATGGCCTGGGACCCAGATGTCAGAAATCCATTAGGAGGAGCCATTTTTTATTGGCTTCAGATAAGGAGGCACTTGCTTGCGTACTGCCATGACCTTGGCGGGTCCCTGCTGTCATCCTCTCCACGTACAATCATCTCCTGATTGTGTACGCATCAACTTGGTAGGCTGTGACGCCCGGATATTTAGGCTACAGTAAACCTCTGCTAATGATGCCACGTCACCTAGGTTACTGTTGATAAACTAGCGTTAGTTCAAAACAATTCAAATTCAAATTTAAAATAAAAACAAACAACAAAAGTTTTCAAACACTAAAAACTACAATGTTCACAATATTGCAAAAATTACCAAAGCTGTTATAAAAACAAAACCAACAATTTAGCAACTCTAGAAATGCCCCTAGAAATTAAAACAGTGGACCAACGGCACATCACTTGGCCTTTTCGATTTCTAAAATAATTAAACCTTTTCGAAAGACCTTCAGCTTTTTGTGGCATTGCTATATAATGCAATGATGTTCATGTGACAAGCTACATGATTTACAAAAGTCCTTTGGTGGTTAAGCAATTAACAAACCAGAGCAAAAATAAAATAAAAACTGTAGAAAAGAAAAAAAAGAAATAAAAGAACCCCCCCGACTGGGCCTTGGCCCAGTTGGCCGAAGGAGCCAGTCGGCCCAGCCGACTCACTCCCGCACCCCCTGGCCTACTAGGCCTCCTCCACCCCCCGAAACCCTAACCCCCACCCCCACTCGCTCCACTACACGCCCCCACTCTCCCTCTCCCCCGATCCAATCGGGATCAGGCTCGCCGCCGCCTGCCGTTGCCCAGGGAACCCCATCGCCAGCCGGTGCCGGCCCCGCCCCTCCCGGACTCCTCCGCATCCCTCCTCTCCCTCGTGCGGCATCGCCTGAAGCCGCAGCTCGCCTAGTCACCGACCCGTCGCCGTCGCGCGCCATCGCCCTGCGCCCGTCCTTCGCCGCCCCGTCGTCGCCGGTGCTCCCCGTAGCCCGCCTCTTCGTCCACCTCCCCGCTGGGCTACATCGCCCCTCGCCGCTGCCCGAAGGCCTCCCCATCGCCGGACCACCCGCCGTCGCTGCTCGTCGCCGCAGCCCGGAGCTCCTCCGCCTTGTCCGTCGCCCCGTCCTCGACTCCCCTTCGACGGCTCCACCGAGCCCATTGCCTTCCCCCTGGAGCTCCCCTGTGAGGAACCCCCCTCCTATCCTCCTTCCCCTCCTCCCGTACGGCCACCGTCCGCCACTCCCTCACGTCGCGCGCGCGTGCGCCGACGCGCACCAAGGTGCCCCGCGCGCCTCCCCCTGCTCTGGCCACCGAGGCCCGCGCCTGTCGTGACCTTGCTCCGCGCCCGTCGCGGACCTCTGGCCGCGAACGGCGTCCTCCGCCACCCCCAACTGCTCCGCCTTCCTCGCTTCACCCCCTGGCGCTGGCGCCGTCGCCCCGCGGCTGGATCGGGCGAGCGCCCTATCAGACGGGCTGCGCCCAGCGCCCGCTTCAGCCGCCTAGCGCCCGCCCCGTTAAGGCCTTGGGCCTATGACAAACGGGGCCCACTGCCCAGAACATTTTTATAAAAAAAAGAATTTAAAAAATATAATAACAATAATAAAAATATTAATTAATTAAAGAATTAATTAAATTAATTAATCATCATTAGAATAACCTAATCACTAGTTAACTTAATTAAACCATGTTTAGCCTAACCTGTCAATGACACGGGGGCCCCACCCCCTGTTGACCAGTCAAACATTGACTGGTCAACTGGGTCCCCCTGGCCCACATGTCAGCCCCTGTGTAAACTGCTGTGTACACAGGGCTGGGTACATTTAGCAATTTCTCTTTTATTTTCGAATTAAAATAAATCCTGGAAATTTAGAAAATCATTTAAACTTATAAAAATCATATAAAATAATCCGTAACTCGGATGAAAATACTTTGTACATGAAAGTTGCTCAGAACGACGAGACGAATCCGAATATGCAACCTGTTCGCCAGCCACGCGTCCCTAGCATAGCGAACCTGCAACATTTCACCTCCGGTTCATCTGTCCGAAAACGCGAAACACCGGGGATATTTTCCCGGATGTTTCCCCTTTCGCCGGTATCACCTATCCCTACGTTAGGTCACCCCTAGCACAACGTATCGCCGCGTCTTGCTTTGTGTTACATTTGATTGCTCTGTTATTTATTGTGTTCCCCCTCCGTTACTTCTTTCCGGTAGACTTCGAGACCGCTGCCGATGTTCGTGTGTTCGACTACATCGAAGACGACCCCTCCTACTTGCCAGAGCAACCAGGCAAGCCCCCCCTTGATCACCAGATATCGCCTATTCTTCTCTATACTGCTTGCATTAGAGTAGTGTAGCATGTTACTGCTTTCGGTTAACCCTATTCTGTTGCATAGCCTCTCATTGTTGCTACAGTTGTTAGCCTTACCTGCTATCCTACTGCTTAGTATAGGATGCTAGTGTTCCATCAGTGGCCCTACACTCTTGTCCGTCTGCCATGCTATACTACTGGGCCGTGATCACTTCGGGAGGTGATCACGGGTATATACTATATACTTTATATACATGACACATGTGGTGACTAAAGTCGGGTCGGCTCGTTGAGTACCCGCAAGTGATTCTGATGAGGGGGCTGAAAGGACAGGTGGCTCCATCCCGGTAGAGGTGGGCCTGGGTTCCTGACGGCCCCCGACTGTTACTTTGTGGCGGAGCGACAGGGCAGGTTGAGACCACCTAGGAGAGAGGTGGGCCTGGCCCTGGTCGGCGTTCGCGGATACTTAACACGCTTAACGAGATCTTGGTATTTGATCTGAGTCTGGCCATTTGGTCTATACGCACTAACCAACTACGCGGGAACAGTTATGGGCACTCGACGTCGTGGTATCAGCCGAAGCTCTTCTTGACGTCAGCGACGGAGCGGCGCGCGCCGGATTGGACTGGAACGCCTGCTAGGCTAGGTCTGCTTCCGGCCGCGTACGCAACGTGCAGGTGTGCAATGGGCGATGGGCCCAGACCCCTGCGCGCATAGGATTTAGACCGGCGTGCTGACCTCTCTGTTGAGCCTAGGTGGGGCTGCGACGTGTTGATCTTCCGAGGCCGGGCATGACCCAGGAAAGTGTGTCCGGCCAAATGGGATCGAGCGTGTTGGGTTATGTGGTGCACCCCTGCAGGGAAGTTTATCTATTCGAATAGCCGTGTCCCTCGGTAAAAGGACGACCCGGAGTTGTACCTTGACCTTATGACAACTAGAACCGGATACTTAATAAAACACACCCTTCCAAGTGCCAGATACAACCCGGTGATCGCTCTCTAACAGGGCGACGAGGAGGGGATCGCCGGGTAGGATTATGCTATGCGATGCTACTTGGAGGACTTCCAATCTACTCTCTTCTACATGCTGCAAGATGGAGATGGCCAGAAGCGTAGTCTTCGACAGGACTAGCTATCCCCCTCTTATTCTGGCATTCTGCAGTTCAGTCCACTGATATGGCCCTTTACACATATACCCATGCATATGTAGTGTAGCTCCTTGCTTGCGAGTACTTTGGATGAGTACTCACGGTTGCTTTCCTTCCTCTTTTCCCCCTTTCCTTTCTACCTGGTTGTCGCAACCAGATGCTGGAGCCCAGGAGCCAGACGCCACCGTCGACGACGACTCCTACTACACTGGAGGTGCCTGCTACTACGTGCAGCCCGCTGACGACGACCAGGAGTTAGTTAGGAGGATCCCAGGCAGGAGGCCTGCGCCTCGTTCGATCTGTATCCCAGTTTGTGCTAGCCTTCTTAAGGCAAACTTGTTTAACTTATGTCTGTACTCAGATATTGTTGCTTCCGCTGACTCGTCTATGATCGAGCACTTGTATTCGAGCCCTCGAGGCCCCTGGCTTGTATTATGATGCTTGTATGACTTATTTATGTTGTAGAGTTGTGTTGTGATATCTTCCCGT